>NC_142795.1:13853291-13905460 GCF_049724085.1 Artemia sp. Qi Xiang Cuo
AAATATAAAAAGTAGTCCACTAGAAATCCTTGAAGATGATGGAACAGATGCTCTCAAAAATAAAATGCATGTAAACCCATTGAAATCTACAATTCAAACAATAAATTTTCTAAGCACACCCCCCTCATTTACGTTTATTATTCCAAGTGAACTTATGACACAAAAAATAACACTTCTACGAATAACTATAACTTCAGATCTTAAATGGGAAGCCCATATTTCAAATATAACCAAGCAATCCAATATTTCCCTAGCTTTCCTTAAGCAATTGGCAAAATATCAATGCCCTGCTTCTCATATTTTGAAATTTTATATATCTTTTATTCGCCCAACTCTCGAATATGCTTGCCCTCTATGGCCCTTCTCATTAAATAAAAATCAAACCAAAAGGTTGGAATCCTTCCAGAAAAGGGCTTTAAAAATAATCGCACGGGAAGGGAAGTTGCCTTACTCCTACTTCTTACAAAAGTTTAAAATCAAAACCCTCAAAAATAGACAACATGATCTGTGCCTCCGTTTTGGTGGTAATGCGAGAGCCAAAATCCGAACTGAAGAACTTTTTTCGCCTTCCCATAATCCTGAACGGAAGCCTCTCCCAAGAGAGGCAAAAAATCCCATCCTCATTCTAAAACCCGTGAAGACTAAAACAAAAAGATATTTAGATAGCTTTATACCAACCTTCACTCAAATCCTTAACACCTTTAATGCCTCTTAATGAATTCTTTTTTTTACTTTTTGACACTCTTGTAATTTTTTTTGTGACTTATTTTATTATATGCCGTTTTATGACTAAAGTTTTACCTTTAATGTATTACCTGTTTGATATGACATTATTTTATGCTACTTTAATATTTTCCTTAATTGTTTAATTTATATTTGTCTGTATTTTGTCTGTTTATATATCTTAATGTTTTGGTGTCCCTGATCCTAATTTCATTGTGCTTGTGATGGTCTTTGTATGACTTTTTTTTTTGTATGACACAAACTTAAATTCGGTGATTTATCGCTTGTGAAAAAGTTTTAAGAATAAAGCCTTATTCTGTTCTAACTGAGTGGCCTATCCAGGATTTCTAAAAGGGGGGTTTGGATTAAATTTTACCACATACAGAACTTTCTAGTGCTAACTTTTAATCAACATTACAACAGGAAAATAGCCAGAATTTCATAAATAGTGGGAGAGGGATCCATGAAGTGGCAGGACTACTTGAAATTTGCCACAAAATGTCATACCACTAGCACAGATTGTATACTAGGTTTCATAATAATCTGTGGTTTTGGATAGTAATATTGCAGCATGGAGTGTCAAGACTTTATTTCTTCTTGGTAAAGAAATATATTCCCTTGAATTTTTCCTTTTTTTTACTCTTTTTTTTGGCCATAAAAACGTCCTTCCAAATTTGATGTAGGACCTTTGTTTTTCTTCTAATAACTGGTGGAATAGCCCTATCCAATATTATACCAAACGTCTGTTAAGAACTGTTTTCTGTGAAATTCTTAATGAGTTTTCAGAACTATATATGTATTATAAGAATAATATAAAGTAATGCTTGTTATTACTATGGTTGTAAATTTTCTGTCATGAACTTCCAAATCCTGTTAAACTTCTCTTCGGAAAGCACTTTTTTATGACGCATTAAGTTAACCCTCACAATTCTTTTCATTATATTTCCAGTTTCAGGTTATGTACAAGTTTGGTATAAAACTTGGAATGTTTCAGGATTGTGCTAAGATTATTTAAAATTATTTAATCATTCTAGTTACCAAGTTTATTGTCAGTTTCTGATTACATCAATTGAGCAGTTGAGATACATCAATGGCCTTGCTTGCATAATATGCTGTAGCTTGAGTATGATGCACATTTCTAGGATTTTCTTATTTGGACAAAGGGAGAGGGTTGAGCTTTTCTTCTTTGATTCTTTACATTCTGTTCTCATTTTAGCTGTCTTGGCATAATTAGCTTTGCTTTCTAAGAAAACCGTCTTCGCTTAGGCTTTGAGCAGTAGCTAACAGAATTTTATAATGCCCCTTTCTGCTTTTGAATATGTTTGTCTTATTTGCCTTCAGAGCTAACACTGTTATTTGGCATTTCAAGGACATACAACAGTTCTCAGTTTTATGAATTGGATTCCTCTTTGTTTCTCACAAAGTGCACAAAAAGAATAAGCATTTTTTCTCAACGCTATGAAAAATCCTCATGACCTCTGGAGAAAGCTGTGCAATTGGCATAATTTTTCTTAGTTATTGATAAATTTCCCATTTGAAGTGGGAAATTTAAAAAAATAGAAGTGTTGCCACTTCTATTTTTTCTAAGAGCAGGATTTTCTATCAGTCCAAAAGTAGGATTTTGTGCAACAATGGATTTTATTTTAAAAACGAGAAGGAAATTCGCGAAAAATAATCATTTCTGTATACTGGGGTCCTTGTGTTATTTTTTTCTTTAAATCCACCTTCTCTCCTGTCAGATATGTCAATAAAAATTTATAGTTTTCTGTTTTCTAGCAGAGATGCATGAGATTCAAATTTAAAGACAAATAGACATTTTAGTAACAGATCCAAAATTTTAAGGGCTTTATGCTAGAAAGTCCTGTTCTAGATTATTCATCCAGTTTATTTTCCAGCAAATAAATAAAATGGTATTTCTTACTACTAAGTCTGTAATATCTTAGACCTTTTATGGCTCAATTTCATCATGGTAGATTACTATAGCAGTGACGGGAGATTACTATAGCAGATATTTTGAGGTATATAGATTAGATTCCACAACATCTGTGGCAATAATCATTAAGCTCAAGGGACAGTTTGCAAGACATGGAATCCCCTCACTACTAGCCACTGACAATGATCCTCAATTCAGTGCCTCTGAATTTAAAAATTTTACCGAGCAGTGGGCAATCCAGCACAAAACCTCTAGCCCATGGTTTTCCAAATCCAATGGACTTGTCAAAAAATGTGTACAGACCTGCAAACGGATTATGACAAAAGCAAAACTAGGAAAACAAGACCCTTACATTGGAATATTGGAATACGGAAATACTCCCATTGATGGGTTTGCTGTATCTGCAGAATTATCAATGAGCCGGCAATTATGGTCAATACTACCTGTAACCTCAAATCAGTTACAAAAGAAAATCATCAACCATACGGATTTTGAACAAAAACCAGCAATCAAACAAGATCAAAAAAAATCGTATTATGATCGTACAGCAAAACCCCTACCTCCATTACAAATTGGTGCAGAAGTGAGCATTCAAAAGACTCCTGATGCTAGGTGGACTAAAGGGAGAGTTGTTGATGTTAGCTATTCACCTAGATCATATCTTGTAAAGAATGCAGGCAGTTCAATTATCCAACATAACAGAATTAATCTCTTGAAACATGTGGAAAATTCCCATCAGTCACATACAGACAAGCTAAGTGACGACACGGATAATACAACTACAGAAGATGGTGCTGCATACAATAAACACAAAGAACATGGCGTCCCAACAGCTTCTACCCCTACCACTACAAATTTCAGAACTTGTCAGGACAACTAGTCATCAAACCCCAAAGAATTGATTTGTAAAACCAAAACAGATCTTTAAATTTTCCAAAAGAAAGAAGATGTAGCAGTTGTGCTATGTGGTATTTATTTAGTATTGTAATATTTATTTATTTAGTTGCTAGACGTGCTTATGCTGATATTGTAATTGCTTATTCCTTTCTTGTGCATGAGATATTATTGTTTGCTTATGCTTGCTTATTTTGTATGTGCTTGGGTTTAAATAAATTGGTTATCTGAACATCTTGCATCCAGTTTCTGTAGATGTGTGATACAGTTACAGTATTTTTACTGGAATAATATTTACTCTAATCCCAGCACCAGTGTACAATTCTTTCCTGATTGCTAAATAAAGATTTCACCAATCAATCGACCCTTGTCTTTTTTTTGTATTCATAGTATCAATCCTAAACACAGTATCAACAAAGAAGCCATTGCTGATATCTGGACAGGCTTCTTTTCTTGTAACGTTTACTTATTTATTGCTTTTGTAAACTTTTACAAAGTGATTAAGTTTATTGCAGCTGCTATAAATTTTTCCTCTTGCAGGCTATTTGGGTAGATTCAACATCACAGTAATAAATATTGTGTTTTGTAATTTTGGTTCATTCGCTTTTTTGCTTTTTCCACAACCTCACCTTTGTCTTTTGTGTATGTGGATAAATACACAAACCATGTGTATCTGTACATGGTTTGTACAGATACTGCTTGGAACTGACTGAAATATATTCTTAATTGTGTTGGGGTTTAATCATGCGTCTATGTGATTGTGACTCGTTAAAGTAGGGTTATATTTTCGCCTGGCTAAAGGAGTTTTTCTTTTACTTCTGGGGAGGTATTGCCAACCACCAGCTTTTGTTGAATATACAGCATCCTGAGCTTGTAACTTCACTCTGAAATATACTCATGAATTGTCTCACCATAACATTTGCTGGATTGTTTTGAATTTGATGTTGAAGTGTTTTGTACCTTTGTCTTCATTGGAGATTGTGAAAATACTAAATTTTTTTTTCTCCCAGTAATATAAAGAAGAAAAAACGCTGAATGGTATCTATTTTTCTACTGAGGGGACCTGGGAACATAAAACTTGCATGGATTTCTACTTTTACCATGTGTCCAATCCATGGTAACATAAGATACATTGGCACCCATTTCTCAGTTTAAATCTGACACAATATGCAAATTTGATCACAACAACAACAAACATCTATTTGATGGTGATTGAAGTTCAGGTGACTAGAATAAAAACAAAAGTAATTTAGAATACCACATCTCCATTTCTGATTTTTACCAATTCTCTATACAAGTTTTACCTGTGGTAGTACTGGCCACTGCAACAATGCTGAAATTGTATCAGCAACTAATAGTAGGGGAAAGAAACCCTCCCCTACCTCCTGATAAATTTCTTTTGGTAAAACTGCACTAGAATAAACAGTTGCTTTTCTGGTTTTGGGGCAGCAGTGATAAATGCAGCCAAATTTTCAGTGATGTATAAAAAAGTTTTCTGACAAAGGATAACAAAATTTTGAAATAGAGTAATAGAGGAACCTTTGAATATGCAAATATATATGCCAAATGTGAAACAGTTTCAAGCTTAGCACCATAATTTCCTTGTTCCTCAGAAGTTTTATTACCAAAAAAAAAAAATTTTGGTTGATAAAGTTCATATTTAAATATTTTGTTAAATAGCGAAAATAACCAATTTAGAAATATTCCAAAATAATTTAAAGGACATGCTTTTAAATAACCTAAAGGAAATTGGATAATATAATTATTTCCTTGTTTCTTGGGCATGAAAAAGTCAGAATTTGCGAATTTCAATAACCAGGAATTTGTTTATGCTGAAATTAATCTTTAAAGCAGTTAGAGAATTGAGATTTTGTTTGTTTATGCTGAGTCACAAAAAGGTGACTCAGCATGCACATCCACAAAAAGGATTATTTTCTGTATCGTATTTTTTGCTTCCTCTAAAACTTCTATGCTCTGCAAGGTTTAGAAGATTCTATTAAAGGAGACCTCAGCTTGGGACAAAAATTTAAATTCAGCTCAAATGGGTTGTATTTCCTTAAGATTTATATAAAAAAAAACAGAATGACTTCTTCCAAAAAGAAACCATTAAAAGTCAAATGGAAGATAGCGTCCTGATTTCCCAGTATTTAAAGAATTAATGAAGATATTAAGCAAAAGCCTTAATTCCTTTACCCAGATACTTAAGAAAAAGAAACAAAATAGTCAAGCAGATGACAATTCTATGCCTTGTCCTTGTGCTATTTAAGAAAAAAGTCAGACAGGTGATCTTTTTGATTTTTATTCAATCATGATTTTCAACATTATAAAAAGTAGAAGAAAATATAACACATTGACTTCTTTTTTTTTTAATAAGAAACACAGGAATAATCGAAACAGATAAAGTCTGACATTTTCCCCCTTGCTTAAAAAAAACTAGAATATATTTGATAAGACCATATTCAGTTACCTTCTAGTACCAAGTAAACGAAACAATGTAAAGCATTTCAAGCAGTATTGCCAGTTTTCTATATTTCTTATTTGGTACTTTAATAAACAAAAGCCCCGCCTAATTTGTTTTTTTTTCAATGTTTGGAATTACTGTATTTTTGCAGCATTCTGCACTATACAATGCTTCAAATTTTTGCCATAAAATTTCACTTGGAAATCATGCACAATATTCACTTCTAATTTTTGATTTCATTATGGCATATCGAAAAAGATAATTGTCAGCTTGACTTTTTTGTTTCTTTAAATTCAAGTCTGATATCTTGTAAAATAATGTTGGGGACTCAGATTTAAAGAGGAAGTTGTATTTTTTCTGCTCTGGAAATTCAGAAGCAGCTAAATGAGCTACGGTAAGCCAAACAGCTAGTTAGTTTTTTTTTTTACTTTTCTTGCCCATTCTCTATAGTTCGAAAGGATCTTTCATTGTCATCTTGTTTACTTCGTTATGTATTTTCTTGAGAAAGACAAATGAATGTTGTAATCTGTTTAGCCGTTTTTTTTATATTTTTTTATGACGTAATACAAAAAGATTGCAATATTGTCAGCTATTAATTTTTTTTTCTATCCTCTGCAATAAGATTTACTGCAATCTTATCACCTATTTACGATTTTGCTTCATTCTCTGTGACAAAAAAGAACTAAAAAAAACGTAACATTGTCATCTGCGACTTTTCTCTGTGTTCTGTGTAATATAAACAACTGTAGTTGAATAATGCAAAAAAACTGATATTGTCATTTGTTGTCATTGTGTCATTTAATATTATCAATCTCCATTCTTAATAATACAGACAGCTCAATATTGTCATCTGTTTAGCTTTAATTTGCATCCTCTATAAAAGTGGTCTACAATCCCTCAACAGCAGACTGCTACTAGCCCATGATTAGCTGGTACTGCGCTGCCCAAATGCATCAAATTATTTCCATTATTTACAGTGGTATATTTTTTGGGATTGTGCGACTTTCTATAAACAAGAGGTTAGCCAGGAGCTAAACAGAGTAGCAGTGTCATTGTTGTTTTGGTGTAGGAATGGTGTGTAACACTCTTCTTCTACTGATACTTTTAGTGTTTAATGGTGCTTGGTACATATGCATATAGTGTTTTATTTTTGTCTTTTTTGTTTGCGTTTATTATCTGAGTTTAACTGCTGAGGAACAGAGCACAGGTAAAAAATTCTGAGAATTTATTGTTATTTTTCTGGCTTAAGATTTGACACCCGAGAATCTATCAGGTCAAATTTAACAAAAGGACTTATTTTCATTGGCTTAAAATTTCATATAAGAAGGAGAATCAATTAGATTTGTAAAAGACAGGACTGTTTTGCTTCCCTTTGCAAAATATGGTTCAGGAATAATGTTGATTTGCTTGTGAAAATACATTATAGGTTTTTAAATTTCTGTGAACTTCTTTCCATGGAAGTACATGAGAGTATTCTCTTTCTCTTTTTCTTGGTTTCTTGACTTCCAAAATTTAATCCATTACTCTTTTTCATCTTTGCTTGCTGAATTCGGAGTGTTCAGACATATGCATGGTGGGTGGCTCTCTAAGTAAATGGTAACATCTCTTCCTCATATTTGATATGATCATTTTGTTCATGATCTTGCTTGAGGAGCATACATCTTTGTATTTTGTCTGATGTTGTATATAGATATAGAATCAGCTAAACTTATAAGTCCACACTAAGAAATATCCTCTGTACTCAAACACTTAATCAAAACAAAGCAAAAAAAAATCCGTTTAATTTTGCCCAGGAAGCTGTAAATGCAAAATGGATTAGGGGTGGTTTGGTGTCGGCTAGTTGGTGCACATAAGTTAGGCGAGAGAGGCTTAATCTAATAGTTATATCTACAAAAGTCAAGGCTTAAGACAAAACAGATTATGTGTATCAAGAAATATGTTTCTGGATGCAATTTTAGCTGGGATTGAACTACTTACTATTCAAGTTGAAAAAGAAGATACCCCAGGAACAGAAATGTCCTTTCCATATTGACTTGGGCTAAGTGGGCCAAAATTCAAGGATTCTCCTTGATGGTGAGGTAGAAAGAGCCTCATACCGTAATTGCGCAGTTCTCATGCAGTTTTTTCGTTTTTTAGGTCATATTTGATGGCTTTCATGCCCCCCCCTTTAAACAACTTTCTTTAGATAGCATTTAACAGATTATAAAATCTTCAGAAAAAGATGACAAACTCAGGCGGTGTTTGGAGCATTATGCAGCCTTAGCGTGAGCATTACTAAACTAGAGACAACAAGGTTCTCTTCGAGGCTCTTCTCAAAATTTCAGAATATATTCCACAAAAGGAAAATGTCCGTGAATGAGGGACTTTATTAGTAAGTTGCTTGTTGACGACTAGGCTATTGGTTGGAAGAATTTAAAAGCCTCTTCTGCTTTTTTGGCTTGAATGCAATACTTTTTTTGGCTTGAATGCAATGCCTCTTATTCGATAAGATACTCTTTTTAACAACTTTATCTAGCTGGTTATATGGTATTGGTTGTTGTCATTAATGTTTGTGGGTCACTCAGAATTGAGAGGTGGTGCAATGTTTTTGCAATGCTGCTAACGATAGTCCAATTAGGTAAACCCAGAATTAAAAAAAAACTGCTCATCACTGTGTTTCTATGCAAAGGGGAAAATTAGCCTTGTTCATGATTGTATATAGAGGTTTTGAAAATTAGCCTTGTTCATGATAGTGACATATATGTCACTAGATGTCCACTTTTGCAAAAATAAACCCCGAGTGTACATAACTGTACTAGCTTCTGACTGCCAATGGGGGAAGGCATTATTTCTCCTTTTGGTCAGTATTCAAAAGATGCGGGTTTTTAGGCTTAGTTTTTGGATTTTTGTACGCTCTGGTCATTCTATAAAATGTTTACTGGTTTAGGGGGGGGGTTAAGGGTGAAAAAAATTGAATAAGAAACTGAGAAAGAAAAAAAATTATTGAAGAATAAGCTAGCATTCATAATTGTATCATATTTTGCAGATCCAAGATGTCAAATTCACTTGCTTCATTAACTGCTCAATATACGGACTCTGAAGGAGAAGAGGAGAAAATGGAACCTGAAGACATGAGCTTGGGAACACAATCCACGAGATCTTCTCCAATGGAAGATTCAAATTTAACTAGTCCAGCATTCATATTACACAAGGACAGCTCACTGCCAAAGCTGGTTCAATATGACTTTTCTGAAGGAGAAGAAACATCTGAAAGTGAAGAAGAGTTAAGCATTGTCTCTGTTGAAGTGACTGACTATAGAAGCTCAAGCGTGAGCAGATCACCCAGAGAACAAGAGGGAGCACAACGTAAAACAGAAGCAGATTATTGGCTGCCGCCTGAACCGTCATCAAAATGCCCAGGAAGGCTACAAGCGCGTGTTAGTGAGATGTATGAACGAAAAATTAGAGATGGTATTGACTATAATGCTAAAATACAAGAATTGAAATCATTTAGGAATCCTAGTATATATGACAAACTTTTAGAGTATTGTGAAGTTGATGAATTAGGAAAAAATTACCCCGAAGACCTTTATCCTTCTGACAGCTGGTGGTGTAAAGAGTCTTATTACGAAGTACTTGCCAAAGCTCATAAAGAGGAAATGTATAAAAGAGAAAAAAAAAAAAATGAAAAGCTATCCAAAGGTCAAAAGCAAACTGGCTCTGTCCAGAAATCTCCCACGGCAGAAGAAAAGATAAAATCTAAATGGGATCAAGTTGGGTCATCTTTGGGTTTAGCCCAATCTGCAGCAGCACCCAAACCAACCCTTGCATCTTTTGGCGCACTTAAAAAGTCCAAACCCTGAAGTGCATCTTTTTTTAGAAGGAAATTATTATTAATTGATTCTTGTTTTTGTACCATAAATGACTTATATATTGTATGATATGTTTTGTAAATTTAGTTTTTATTGTGTAATCAGAATGGCTGGTCTTAAAACTAGATTTTGAGCAGTAGTATAAAAACCCCCAAAAAAATATTTCCCACCAAGAATAAACTTCTCTAAAGCAGTTGTGGATCCAGGGAGGGGCCCTCTTCTTGGTATGGGTCTAGTTTATTTTTTTACAGTTTTTACCATATATTTCTACCAATTTGTTACCCCCCCCCCATTTCCAAGTTCGGATATCCCCTCATTTAAATGAATCTGCTGGAAGAGGCAATCAGAACTCTAACCTGCAAGTCTGTCAAGTAAAGTTGAAATTCTAGCTAGCCTCTAAAAAGTTCTAGATCTGCTTTTAATATAAAAAAAAACTATCTTCGGTCACGAAATAAAACAGCACATCCTCCACTTTTTTGCCCTAGCATGCTCTTAACACTGGCTGCTTTTGCAGAAATGTACTTATTCCACTAACCTCCTTTAAAAAAATAAAGCAGAAAAGGGTGAAAGATATCGTATTTTTAGCTTCTTCCTACCAAATTTCAAGCAGTAAGATGTTTTACGAATATGGTTCCATCCCGCTTTCTAGGGCTATAATGAGAGAAAGGTTGAGACGGCTAGAACACGTTTTGAGGATGAAGTATCAAAGAATGCCCTTGTTGGCCAAACAAAAAGATTTTACCATGTGTAATACCCCATATGAAACATTTCATACTAAAAAAAAGAGAAAAATATGGATAACTTTTCACTTGCTTTATGTAGTCTTATTGTTGGTTAATTGAAAATCTAAATAAGATTAAGTCAAAGAAATAGACTTTGTCAGGTTATTTTACATTGGAAGTGGTAGGCTGAAAGACTAATGATAAAACTTCCAACAAAAAACAGGTGTGTTCATTTGCTCTGGGAGACAACTTTAGCGTCTCTTTATCCACTGGTCATGTTCGCGAAAGTGTATTTATTCCATAGGATTAAGGGTAGCTCAGGTATCGTTAGTTCAAAGGGTAGTTCACTGATATTTTGCTTCATATAGTCTTAGTTTTGGTTTGTTGAAGATCTAAATAAGAGTCAATCAAAGAAATAGACTTTATTTCAGTGTTTCAAAATTAGAAGTACTGAGCTAAAAGAAAAACGACAAAATATCCAAAACGATAAAAAAGGTGTGTACGTGTAACTGAACCTACGTTCAACTCAATCCATTTAACTGAACCGTCGTTAAACTGAATCCTGGTTTCAACCCTCGTTCAAATCATCCTCCGTGCAAACTCCACCTTTATTTAATTTAAGAGCATGCAACTCAACCCCAGTGAAATTCAACCCTCATGCAACTCGATCCCTCTCTAACTCAACTTTTATTCAACTCAATTGCTACAACCATGAAATTCAAGTGTGTTCAGGATTGGACATGAAAACTTTTGCCAATTTCAAGTATTTAAGATAGAAGGACAAGTTGTTACTTTTCAGAGAAGGGGGGGGGGGTAGTTTTGCATTAATTCAGCATAAAACATACGTACATAATGATTAACCAATGAATAAAGACCGTTTCATTTGAGAACACTCTTCACTTTTGACAAAATGGACTGAATTTCATTTTCTAGGTATATTGTTGATTTAAAGAAGGTTGAGATGAATGGGGCTGAGTCAAATAGGGTTGGGTTAAACAGGATAGAGTTGGGTTAAATGAGGGTTGAATTAAACGGGGATTGAGATAGATAGCTGAGGATTGAGTTGAATGAGGGCAGAGTCGCACTGGGGCTGATTTGAATGAGGGTTGTATTAAACCGGGATCGAGTCGTACGAGGGTTAAGTTAAATAGGTTCAGTTGCACAAAATAAAAAAACGACGCATTCATTTGCCCTTGGAGGTACCTGGTAAGGCCCTTCTTTCTTCTTATTCTTCTTCAAAGCAATTAAGATTTAGTTTTCCCATTGGTAAAAACAGAAGAAAATGAAGTTATGGATTGACTTGCATGATTTTTAATGTCATTCTTTTTTATATACATCAGCTATGCTTTTTTCAAGCTCTACTAGATATAAAAACACGGTTTATGTGACTAAATGTATTAAAAACTTGACAGGGTTGCTTTCTGCAACTCTGTTTTTGCGCTTTTATTTGTACTCGAATAAAGATAAAGGCTCACTGAAGGCTTTTTGAGTCTGAAGCCATATCAGGGCCCTCATTCTTGAAAATGTATGGGGGTTGAGAAATTTGTTCGCAACCTAAATAGGGTTGCAGTCTCTCTCTAAACGCCTCTGCTCTAAACCGAGGAGAACCAAGTAGGGAAAGTTTTTTCCAAAACAGTTGAACTTTTTGCTTAATAATTCCTTTGAAATTGACACTGGATTATTTTTTGCAGTGAGAAGATTGAATGGCGACAAAATTGCCCCCCCCCCCCCTAGATTTCGAAAAATAAATGTTTGTGCTCCTCTCCCCCTTAATTTCCATAACTCGGAGTCACTGATTTTTCATGGGTCTCTAGTAGCTCATTAACGTGTGCTATGGACTGTGTATAAAGTGCTATATGTTTGTATTTACGTGCGCTGGAGCTACTTGGGAGTAAATTTATAACTTATGATTGCAATTTTAGCAGGTTTATGAAGTTTTTTAATATTGTATTTCAGTTGAGACTGTTAATAGTCCGAAATCTTGTACATTTTTAATGCTTTGTAACTTCGCTATTTTTGACTTGACAGAGGTTTATGTAAATGCGGCATTGATCTGTACTTTAATATATAAGAGCTTAAATACCCCATATGAATCTTTGAAGGACTTAAGCGCAGCAAGATTTGCTCTGCAATCAGTTTGTTGATAATACGTTGCTAATTTTATCAATTGGATAATTAATAGGAATCGGCTGAGATTTTTCAAAAGGCAATATATTGCACAATATATATTTTGTAAGAAAAACAGGAAAATATTCTTCTAGAATTTTGAATATTATAATCTCCAATTCTCACTATTTTGTGTACGAGAAAAGAGGACAGGCCGCATTTTGGGAAAAAGAGAAGCTTCTAAATATGTTGCCTACAAAGAATTGAACCAATCAGTAGAACTGGCTTTGCTTAAGGGATGGAATGTAGACTTAAGTTTTCTGAAAAACTTCACTTGACATGACACCCTTTTATATCAATGCAACCTATATAGGTGGCTCGTTCAAAGAGTAGACAAGAACTATGTTGGAGTTAAATCGCCTAATGTCTTTGGCTTTGTATTTATCCTTCAGAGGTGTTGCCAATTCTCATTAAGCCTTATAGTCAGTACACTGTAGCGTCCATTACATTTACATTGAAGCACCAAATATTTAAATTGTGCTTTAGGTCAGTGTAATAAATGTCAGTTGCGCTTGAAAAAGGCGGGTAAGATATTCAAATCATTATTTAGGCTAATGTAATAGATGGCATTAGTTGTGCCTTAGGCACGTGGGCAACTTGGAAAGATAATGGGGTTATTGGTGACTAACCAAGTCCTAATAGGAAATAACTGCCATTCCCGTATATCCAATAGAAAGCGGAGCTTGCATATAAGGCCACCTAGTGAAAATTACTGTGAATACCGCCTGAAGAAGCAAACCTTTTGCAAAATCGACAACGCTTTTACTGCCATAATAAACTTATCTGAATAAACTGGTGTTAGTGACCTGGTCTCTGCTGGAATTCTGAATCTTTTTCAAAAATACTATTCATATCCTGAAGTCACCCATTTACAAGATAAAGTAAGTGATATTTTCAAATTCTTTTAAAGCAATGGGTATAATGATTTCAGTTTTTCGCTAAAGAACACTAGCCATGAACACTCCATCATTGGTCTGGATTTGCTTTTCAATTGTAGCGAATTCTTGTCTATTCACGATTATCGGTCAGGCAGCTTTCCAATAGACACGAATATCGAATGGGAAGTTAAGCAGGCTTCACTAACCAGTTCACAAACAGTACCTTATAACGTATGGAATCACTAATATTCCGTGAAATAGAAGAAATGAAGCACACATGCAGTACACATCGCTTCTCTTGTATTGGAAATGTTGTTTTTATAGGGTTCGTTGCATAATCCGGTCGCTGATTATGCAACGCTTTTTCAACCGGTATCTGAAAGAAGAAAATTCTATAAACCCTAGTTTTCAGATAGAAAAAAAGATCCTATAAAAAAAATAAGGGCAGGTTTGTTCAAGAAAAAAAATTGGTTTTAAATGATGTGCGTATGAAGCGTTTTTGGAGAAATGATATTCCATAAATCACGTTTTTCAGAAAAACAGCATTTGAGGATTAAAGAAATTCTGAGTAGCAAAAAAGAAAATTAACTTGAAGATATCTCTGCGGACAGGCAATTAGAAAATTAAATTCTGATACGTGTCTTGTACTTTTTTTGCCTAAGAGTGTTCAGAAATGTTACTGATGGGGGGGGGTCAGAATTTTCTAATATAATGCAAAAATATTACGATAAAAAATATACTGAAATTCTAGATCATGGTCTTTTGCTTAGTTGAACAAAATTTTTAGGGATTGATCGAGAGCCTAAATTGTGCTCCAAAAGGATCTTTTGAAGTATCTATTCCACCTTTTCTCCCTCCAAAGGACACTAACGTTTTGATGAACGTGGACAAATGATATGCAATAAAAATGATACACCTAGAGCGCAAATAAGGTCGAAAGGACGTGTTTTAAGCCTCACGCATTTTCTAAATCCTGATATATAAGGTTTCAAATAATTCACAAAAATGCGGCTTTAATTAAAAAAAGAAAAATTCCAAGCTGGCCTAAAATTACTAAATTTTGGAACTTTGCTTCTGAAACTTAAATAATAGAAAAAAAGACTAAATTCAAAATTAATTAAACATTGTATTTCAATGTTAGGACATGTCTTCAATATAGTTTTCGAAGCCTTAGAAATAAGGAAACAGCAGAAACAGGACCAAAAATGAATGGCGCATGAAATTGATTGATGACATTATGTTGGTCGTCTTTAAATGTATTAATTAAAGAAAATTTTTCCACAAAATAAGTTTTTCAAAGAAAAGTAAAGAACTCCATTAAACCAAAAAAAAGAGCAAAAATAAAATCAAATAATCTACCAAGCGTGAAACTACCCCAAATCAGCATCGATAAATAAATAAAGCCCAAAACGAACAGAAATTACAATAAATAACCGAGTCAAACTCAAAACGAGCAGAAATCAACATAAGTTGGGCTCAAAACAACTATGGCTTCCCAAGGCCAGAACAAAATTTGCACTTTACTGAAAAAAACATGAATGTTTTTACTTTTATAAGTTTAATAAATCATATAATATTAACATTTTCATTACTAAATATCAGTAAATGTATATTAAACTGACAATGCACATTCATTTGTATTTTTTTTCAGTAAAGTGCAAATTTTTTTCTGGCCTTGGGGGAGTGTCCTGCTCAAAGGTATAATTTCCTGAACCTTGAACTGCGTGGAATAAAATGGCTATATAACAATTTTGATTGGATCTGTTTGTGGAAATGGTGGGCGCGGAATGGGCGCTAGTTGCCTTCCAAACACTTCCGACTATTAAAAAGGGCACTAGCCATTTCAATTTCCAATCGAATGAGCCCTTTTTGAAGTTTACGAGAAAGCGTTCTATAAAAACCTTATATGCCCCCAGGGCATAACTTACAAACCTTGTCCCGAATGCTGTGGAGGGGTCGTCATCCTCAAAGACCTATCTTCCAGAACTCAAAACTACGTTGAATTAAATGGCTATCTCAAAATTTCGATTTGATGCATTTTGGAAAAAGCTTGGTGTGAGAGAGGGGTTAATTACCCACAAATCACTTGTGACCATCAGGAAAAGAACTAGCCCTTTGAATTTCCAATCAAATGAGCCTTTTTTGAAGTTCTTATAACAACGCCTACTATGAAAACTGAGCAAACTCATAGGTCATAACTCAAAGCTCTTGGCACGAGGATGGTGAAAGAGTTCCTTCTACATAAATACAATCTCTGTCCGGAACTTAACTGAGCAGAATCAGAGGGCTAAATAAACCTTTTGATTGGATGTGTTTCAGGAAATGCTGCGCATGGAAGGGGTATTTGTCAATTTCCAATCACTTTCGACTATTAAAAAGGACACAAGCCACTCCAATTTCTAATTGGATGAGCCTGTTTCAAGTTTCTACGACAACTTCTTTGATACGAAGTGCCCTGCTCTAAAGGAAAAAAAATGATTAAGAATACTTTGTGCCAACATCGTTCTTATATGCCCACAGGGCATAATTTAAAATCCTTGCCCTGAGGGTTGTGGGGTAGTGTTCTCCTTAAAAACATATTTTCTATTTGAAAATCAACTACGCTGAACAAAATGGTTATCTCAAAATTTGGATTGGATGTGTTTGGGGGAATGATGGGCGTGGGGGGCATGTTGCCCTCCAATCACTTTCGACTATTAAAAAGAGCGCTAGTCGCTCCAATTTCCAATCGAATGAGCCCTTTCGAAGTTTCTACGAGAACTCCTTCGTTATGAAGTGCCCTGGTATGGAAAAAAATAATACATTGTGCCAACATCGTTCTTTACTTAGGCAGCGCAATTGCGCTGCCTATGATTCGACATGAAGCATTGTTTTGATTTCAAGATGTATCCTGCCACCGACCAGCGCTTATGCATCATCGGACTATCCAAGGTGCCAATTTGGTTTAATAGATATCTCTTTTTATTTTTTGATTTCACTCTAGACTTTTTCCCAGAAAAGCCATTCTACCCTAGAGTACCCTAAAATAATCCTGTAATTAACACAAAATCACTCCAATTTCTTTTCGATAAAAACAACATTAATATTAAAAGCGCAAATTTCTACAAAACTTAAGTAACTAAAAAGTAATACGTATTCAAAGGAGAAAATTGGGGCTTAAAAACAGTGGAAATATGCGTATAAATAACCAATTCGAACAAAGTAGATGTACGTCGTCGGATTTTTGCGTCTCATAATATGCCACATAATAGGTCTACTCGATCATGTGGCACTAACTGTCCTAAAAAAAAACGAAATTGCTGCATGGATATAGACAGTAGTCACTGTCTTTCCTTCGTTCCTGAACCAATAAATGACTGATAAATGATAAGGAGAACGAAGTTACCGAGGGTATCCAGACTGAACAAGGGCCTGAACAAGAGACATTGAAAAAAAGAAGAAATATACAATTTCAAAGCTTTAAAACCTAACCAAACAATGAAAAATGTATTTTAAAGACTCTCAAGTACTTTTAAATCCTGACAACATTGGCCTAGCAGGAAGAACTAGAATTCGACGTTTTTTATTTAAAAAAATATTTTACCTAATGACATTTTACCCAATCTAACGATGTTTTTTTTATTTGAGAGAAAAAAAGCGTGGGAATTTAATTGACACTAATTTTCTTAACATATTGGCATTTTTTTCTGCTCAAAGCTAAACAGGTGGAGCGTTCTTTCTTTTGGTGTTTGAAAAGCGCGTGCGTGCGAACATTAAGATCGTTTTTTCATAAAAATGTAGCGTGTTTAATATTTAAGTTTCTAAAATGTAAACGCTTAAAGAAGAAATAAATGCCAGAGAATCTATCAACAAGTATGATCAGTCTAATTATAAATAAGTTATTCAAATAAATGGGGCGATAGGCTTTATATTTATATTTTACAGTTAGGGAAGAGGGCAGTAGCCAAACTCTTGTTTGTAACAATTTTTGTTCGTTTTGAGCTTTCTTTGTATATGGCAGAAATACGACAAGAAAAAAGAAATTCACCAGTAGACTAACTATTCAATGTTCTATCCAAATAAAATTATCTCTGTTATTGGAATTTAGTCCCAGTCCTCCCTAATAGGGCCAGATGCAGCCCTAGGCTATATGTAGAAGTTGTTGATTTCTGAAGTTTCAGATTAGTTTTTCCTGATTATTTGCTGTTTTGGCTTAACTGGGTGAATTTTTTTTAGCTTGTTTCTATCTTCTATCATATTTATATCTTCACCAAACAAAATCAGCATACTTGAATATAGCCTATATCTGTATCTTGCTATTATGGGGAGAGGGAGACATGGATGCAATTGCGACAGCATTGACTATTATAATCAGTGAGAACATTGAATAGAGAATATAAGGGTATGTTTCTTTACCTCATATATGATTTCCTGCCCTATTATAAACTTTAACCGTAAAATTTCCGAAACACCTAGAAATGGCATCATACCGATAAAAAGAAAAAGAAACTGTTAACTTTCGAGATAATCTTGAAAGATAATCACATTTCAAAGATAACCTTTTTAAAAGAAGAAATACAATATCCTAAAAAACAAGATTGCTCAAACCTACAAAGCGCATGAAATGGAAATCCTACAAATAAAAAAGTATGACCACTACATTCATTATTCAGTCCAAATTAAATATTCACTACCAAGAGAATTGTGCCCCCCTCCTAATGAGGCCAGATATAGCCCTAGGTTAAATAAAAAAGCATATTAAGCATAAAAGACCATATTAACGAAAATTTATATCTTAAAATATGTAGAAAGTTTCTATTTCAACTTTTTTTTATAGGTAATACATTCATCCAATTGTTCTTGTTCTTTCACAATGATCTGTTGTCATAAAGCCAATAAACAATAAAATATATGTTTTAAAGATATATTTTAACTGTTGGAGCAATAAAATACCGTGAATAGGTGTATTATTTAGTGGTATAGCTGGCCGCATGAAGAAGGGGGGCTGAGGTGATATTGTTTCATTAGTTATCGTTATATTTGGAAAGAGTGTTGAATGGGGAATATAATGGTACTAGTATTTTGTTATTATTAAATAATGAAAACAATTTTTTTCAACTGAAAATAAGGAGCAACATTAAAATAAAAACAAAAACAGAAATCATTACGTATATGGTTGCCCCCCCCCCCCCTCAAGACCTCGCTCTTCACGCTAAAATTTTTCGGCACTTCAGAAAAAAGTTACTTATTGTTCTAATTAAACGACCATTGTGTTTTACGAGTCGTGTTTTAATTAATTGGAAAGTTTAAAATTTATCGTAAATAACGATGCGTTGAGGATGGGACAACCCCCTCACATACATAATAATTTTGTTCGTTTTAAGTTTTAATGTTGCTCCTTACCTTCAGTTACTGCTTTGAATTAAATGTGTTGTTGCGAAGGAACTCTTAATTACCGAAATAAGTTTTAGAAAATTGGGACAAACATTTTTGATATTTGGAGGATAATTTTATTGTGAAATTGGCAAATTGTAGTCCCTGTTTGTTAACGTGCACTGTTCAGTGATACAAAGGAAAGTTTTTTTGGCCGACTTCACACAAGTTGGATTGGAATCCACTTGGATGCATTAGTGAGGCTGTGCCCTCGCTCAAACATAAGTCTTTTTGTTCTATTTATCGACTTCTAATAATAAGATACAGTTAATTATGCAGCGTTTCAAGCTGCTTAATGTTGCGCTGGCTAAATTCAAGAACTAGCCCCTATGGTCCGTGAGAGGTATGCAAATGGGAAGGGATTCGCGCAAAAAGTCTACGTATTTGGTCTTTCGCTACGGTAGTCACGATGAATTTAGGTTTTATAGATGCAAACCTTCAGTATACAACCCTAAAACGACAAATAGCCTACTTCCGTGCCTGCTGTTAAAAAAGCATTTGTGGAACTTGCTGATACCCTGAAATCTACCAAAATCTTTTAAAGACTTTTTTAGCCCTGAAAGCAAGTGATAAACTAGGGTCTAACTTGGTTTCTTCAAGTATCGCCCCCATTTACGAGCAATCAGTTGCAACTGAAGCCCAGCTGGAGAAGAAAAAAGTGATCTGTTGGAAAATGTAACAAAGAAAGTGACTGAAAAGTTCAATGACGTAATTTCACTGAAAGAGGCTACTGAACTGGTAGTCAGCCAGGTTTATGATTTGATTAATGTATACCGTCTCCGCTTCAATAATCGGACTACACAGCACGAAGAAAGTTCTATTGGAGCTGCTCCGATTATCGTTAAATTTTTTAGCAAAAATGTAGCCCGAAAAGTGTTTAAAGCAGAATCTAGACTTGCTTCAACTGGTGTTTTTGTATCGGAGTCTCTAACAAAACGTCGCCGGGACATTTTGAACGCAGCGAAAGACAAATATGGTCAGCGAAATGCTTGGTCAGATCAGGGTCAGATTTTGGCAAAGCCTAGTGTAGGGTCGGCGGTCAAGAAAATCCACTTTATTGCCGACTGTATTTAGTCTCAGATGTTATGATTACTGTTTTTTTGTGTTTGTTTATTTTTTGCTTTGGTTTTGTTGTTTTTTTGCTTTCATGTTTTTTTTTTTTTCTTTATTGGTATTTTTCTTTTTTTCTTGTAAATGATGGCCGGGTCTGAATTATAAAAATTTAGCCTGGAGGATTATTTATCTAGAGGAAGCGCCCGTGATTATAATTCCCCTATAACCCAGTTACTTCCAAAAAATAGTGTTTATCTGCGTACGCCAAATAAGTTTTTCGTCAATAGAGAATGACCAATGTTTGTATTAATGTTCATGGAATGTCCATGTGACATCAAGTTACCTAGATGTACTCCAGTTACTAGATGAATGTTCTTCCGAATTTGATGTCGTAGGGCTATTTGAAATGTTTTGCGCGCAAATCAGTCTCTTTCGCTTTATTCATTTCCAGGTCAAAAATCGTACTTCACTTGTCCAAGGTGGTATTGCACTTTTGGTGAAGGAAGGGATGAGTAGTGGTATAAGGGATGATCTTAATTAATGGAGAGAAGGTAAGGTGGAAATTTTTTCAGTAGATATTGAACTTAATATCCCAATTTTTTTTTAAATTAGTATGGTGTATAAGCCTCCTTGCGCTGACTTGGATGAGTTTATTGATGGATTTAATGAGCTCCTTAATAAAGTCCTGAATTGTGTTAGTCATATAGTGATGGGGAGTTTTAATTTTAATTTATTGGATCTATCTAGTCAAAATGATGTTTTCTTAAATTTTATGATAGCAAATGATTTATATCAATTCGTCAATATTCCAACTAGAATCACGAGTCAATCCGCAAAGATTATTGAAATGCATTTGTCCGTTTCATTGATTTGAATTGAAGTATTTCCGATGTGATCATGTTTCCTGGGTCGGTCTGATCATCTTCCACTCTCAGCTAAAATCTGTTGTAGTGTTAAACGAGTCCAGAAAAAACTAAAATTTCGGCTGACGAAAAAAGAATATCTCCTAAAGTTTTCCGAGGAAGTGAGTGTAATGGACTGGAGTCAATTGTTTGAAGAGAAAGAATGCTCTACTAAAGCCCCGGATTGTCTGGTGGAAGTCAATAACCCTATTTATGAAAGAACGTGTCCAGTAAAAGTTTTTCAGTCAAGAAATTTTGTTCCCCGTAAACCATGGATAACAGAGGAGATAGTTAACAAAATAGAATTAAGAAATTGGCTTTATGACACATATTTGGATTCCAAAAGCGATGAGTCTTTTATTTTCTTTACAAAGCAAAGAAATCTGGGTGAATAAACTGAAGAGAAAAACAATGTCTGATTATTATGGAAATAAGTTGGAGGAAAGTAAAGGTAATAGGAAAGAATCTTGGAATATTTTAAATGAGATCATGGTTGGTAAGGGAAAAGAGACCACGGCAGAAATTAATTTGGAAGGGTGTAACCGTGGTGATTCAACTGAAATTGTAAAGAAGTTTCCTAATTTTTTCTCGAATATTGACTCCGAGGTGCAATCTAGTTTTAGCAATTAATATAATAAATGAATTGCAATACTATTAATGACGTCCGTGGTGAAACATTAAATATGGAACTTCAGCTGTGCACGAGTGAAGAAGTGCGTAAAGTTGAGCAGTCGCTGAAGTCTAATTCTGCCGGTGTTTATGGTTTGTCCCTTCGAGCTCTTAAAGTGATTTTAGGATATATTCTTCCCTGTCTAGTTTTTATCCTTAATATTTCCCTGGAAAAAGGAGGTTTACCGGTGCAGTTCAAGGTGGCGAAGGTCATTCCATTTAATAAAGGTGGTCGCAAGGCAGATATAGAAACCGGAGACTCATATCAATTCTATCATCTTTTCAAAGATACTGGAGAAAGTGGTATATAATCCGCTCTATAATTTTCTTCAGATGAATAGGCTTTTGAGTCAGACACAGTTTGGGTATCGTAAGGGTCATTCCACGAGGCGCCTTACAGCACCTGGTTTACAGTGTAAACTGTGTATTAGCTCAGGTAACGCATCTGTGCCTATTTTCATTGACATTAGAAAAGTGTTTGACAAGGTTGACCACCAATTATTGCTTCATCGAATGAGAAATCTTGGAATAAATGGAGTTTGTCTAAGATGGTTTGAGAGCTATCTTTACGGTAGGTCCCTTAAAGTCGTTTTAAATTGTGTAGTCTCGTAGTCTTTTCCTGTGAATTGTGGTGTACCTCAGGGCTCAGTGATGGGCCCTTTGCTTTATCTAGTTACGTGGACATGATGCACTTTTATATGCAGGATGTATGTATTACTTCTTTTGCAGATAACACTGCGCTAACAGTATTTTCAATATCAGTCGATGATTTAATAGTAAAGGCTAGTAATGCTCTCAAAAGACTGGAGGTGTTTACGAGTTTAAGCTTGTTGTGCGTGAATGCAAAGAAGACGTTTTTACCGACATTCCGTAGAGTGGGTGATTCTGTTCATCTAAGCGACAAAGTCCTATTGTGTAAAAAGCCTGTAGTACAAGTTGAATTACTACGGTACCTTGGCTTACATATTGATTCTGATCTTTCTTTAAACCATCATAGTGACATTTTTCCCGCGACGATTGCACGTAAAGTTGGCATTCGCAGGAGACTCAAACATATTCTGCCGGAACGTACTCTTTGTACGATATACTTAGCAATAATCTAACCGTATATATCATTCGGATGCTTAGTTTGAAGCAGCAATTTTTATTTTAATTACGAGCGTATGCAAATTTTACAAAATCAAGCAGCAAGAATAATTGTATTCTTGTGAAAGTATGTAAAAATATTAAAGACACCAGTTCATGGTTTTAGTCTCTAAGGCTACTCAACGTTGGACAGATAAGGGACTATCAAGTGGCGTTGTTTGTGTTTAATTATGTGCATAATCTAGTTCCAGAAATTTTAATGAGTTTTACCGCTACAGAAGTTCTGTTTATCAGCCTGATACAAGAAGATGTGATAATTTGGTTGTGGATATTGAAAATAGTTTAACATCTGGTTTTAATTTAAAGTGTTTTGGCCCTTCTGTATGGAATTCGCTTCCTGTGAGTGTTAGGGCGGCTGAGCACCTCCCACATTAAAAAAAAAATTTAAAGAGTATTTTTTTGGGAATTAGTTTTTTTGGGGGGATGGATGGGAGGGATTTAGTGGGTATAGGGCTGGAGGAGGAGTGTTTTGAAGGGGTTGGGCGGAAGATGTTGGTTGTTACCCTGGGGTGTTTGAGAGAAGGTGATTGTTTTTTTTATTTTTTCATTGTTATCTAAGTTAGTCTAAGATGCTTCTAGGAATATTTAAATTGTTTTTTTAAATTAATTTAGGTTGCCTTTAGGAATGTTTATATAGTTAATCGCTATGCGTTAGCAAAATTTAGTTTTTTCCCTAGCGTAGTGATTTATATTTGTAATAGTTCATATTTTTGTTTATTATGTAAATAAAAGTCAAAAAGTCAAGTCAGCAGAAAAAATTGTTTTTCTTATTTACTTTCTGATCGTTTTTTTAAATAAAGCCCGAATATCTGGCATTATTTCCACCCCCATGGAAAAATCCCCGTCTCCACAGAAATATCCTTTGGACAATTCAATCCTGGCAAAAATTTACCCTGGACAATTACCCTTAACATCTCCAAGAGTAAAATTGAATCGATAAAGAGAAAGCAACAGATATAAAGAAATTTCGTATAGGAAATTCTGGCAAATTCACCGAGTGTAAAATTTCCCCTGAAAAGTTCACCCCCTGGAAACTTCCCTCTCCATGCAAAATTCAGCCGAGAAAAATTCCCCCAGCAAAAATTCGTCCTCCCTGACCCAAAAATGTATGCATACTTTCCAATAACAAATACTGTACGTAAACGATGAACAAATTTTATAACTTAAAACCTTTCCCCAAGTGCTGTAAGGGGTCATATTATCTCCAAAGGCATAGTTATGGGCCTTTCATCTATGTTGAACAAAGTCATGTTAAACAGAAAGTCATAGTTATTGGTCCTTTCAACTACGATGAACAAAATGGCTATCTCAAAATTTTAATCGGGCGATTTTGGTACAAAAAAGGGGTGGGGGAGGGGGCCAAGCTGCCCTCCAATTTTTGCTCACTTAAAAATGTCACTATAACTTTTAATTTCCGTTAGAATGAGCACTTTTCTAACCTTCTATGCCCACTGGGTTTATATGATTGCCCCTGGGGAAAAATAACAACAAAAAAACAAATAAACACACATCCGTGATTTTTCTTTTGGCAAAAAGTAAAATAATTCAACATTTTTCTAGATTGCAGCTTGAAACCTCTACAGTAGGATTCTTTGACAGCAGGGTCCTACAGTAGGGTTCTCTGAAACCTCTACAGTAGGGTTCTACGCTAAATCTGATGGTGTGATTTTCAAAAAAAATTTCATTAAAATGCAATGACTTCTCCTCCTTTTTTCGAAAATAAGATAAATTTTCTCAGGTTCGTAGCTTTTGATGGGTAAGAGTAAATTTAACGAAACTTGAATATTAAAATCAGCATAATAAGCTAATCTTTTCTATATATCTATTGGTATCAAAAATCTTTTTTAGAGTTTCGGTGACTATAGAGCCGGGTCGCTCCTTACTTACAGTTCGTTACCACGAACTGTTTGACAAGTTTCCTTTTAAGGAAGAATGTTAATGCCTGATTCCCAAAAGGCTTTTTAATTGATACAAATTTAAATTTCTATATAAGAAACGCAGATTTGCCAAAGTTTCGTCAGTTAGTGTACTTCTTTGAGTGCCATGTGTGCTAAAAAGTTCCGTCCACGTGGCGCGGCCCTTAAACACTTGAAAAAGTTCAACGCTTGGCGCACTCTTGACACGCGCCAGCTTGTGTAAGTGATTTCTAAAATTCGGTGACGCTTCGGTAAGAAAGGCCTGCTCCATAACTTTACTAGAAAAATGGTCTTGTTTATAATTAGATCTTATATGGGATAGATTATTTATTTAAACAATTTCATCTCAAATAATTCAATACTGGAATATTAAGGAGCATTATTTTTAAAGTGCCATTAAAAATAACTTATTGTAATTATAATCTATTAGGTTCTTGTTAATTAAATTAAATAGAAAAATCCGTTTTTTTAGCGAAATTAAGGAGCCAAATTTAAACTTAAAACGAACAGAAATTATTCCGTATATTAGGGGCTGTCCCCTCCTCAATGCCTTGGTCTTTACGCTAATGTTTTTTTATTGTTTTAAAAAATAAAGTCGTGAGACAGAGTCAAAATTTAGCGTAAAGAGCGATTGACATGTTTGAGAGGGCTAATGAACATTTAAAGATTGGTGTTTCAGAGTTACAGTATGATACCCAGTATGAAGAGGGACAAGTTAAAGATAAAAAGGTTGGTGTTATATTCAGTGAGAGCTCCGTCCATTGAATCAGTAAAACACTGGGTATGGTTTGTTTACGAGCCTGCCAGTGAACCTGATGAAATTTCACAGGTGTTTCCTATTCCCCACATTATTCGGGTTTTAAATGAAGGGAAGAAGCATAATTCACGTCATTATTGTCCAATGTGTCTATCAGCCATCCAAACAGAGTTAAAGCTAAAACATCACTTGAGGCACTGTAAGCGGCATTGTTCTTTACTACCCTGCCAGTGAACCTAATGCAATTTGACAAATCTTTCCTATTCCCCACATTATTCGGGTTTGAAATCAAGGGAAAAAGCAAAATTCAGGTCATAATTGTCCAATTTGTCTGTCAGCCTTTCAAACAGAGTTAAAGCTAAAACTTCACTTGAGGCACTGTAAGCGGCATGGTTACCAATATGTGGGGATGGTTTTGGGTGACAATGCCATCTTGCATTTGTAGAATTTCCAAACTTCGCTCTTGCAGAGAGACAAGGTTGTTTTAGATATCGAAGCCAAATTCATGGAGTTGTGAGATCCATCGAACTCGAATCGTGTTAAAGAAAATGAAGCCATTGCAGTCTCTTATGCCAATGTGGAAAGAGACTCGAGTAATATAATGCAATTGGTAGAGGTACTTGTGAAATTGGGTGGGGAAAATTGTGTAGGCACAGCTATGGTTGCACTTATTAAAACTGCTAATAAGTCACTTTTACGCCGCGCAATGTAAACTATAGCGGCATGCTTCTTGAGGGCTCCGTCCATTGAAACAGTAAAACACTGGGTATGGCTTGTTTACGAGCCTGCCAGTGAACCCGATGAAACTGGACAAATTTTTCCTATTCCCCACATTATTCAGGTTTTAAATCAAAGGAAGAAGAAAAATTAGGGAAGAACGTTACTTCTGTCTAATGTGTCTTTCAGCCTTCCGAAAAGAGTTAAATTTAAAACATCACTTGAGGCACTATAAGCGGCATGGTTACCAATCTGTGGAGACGGTTTCGGGTGACAATACCATCTTGCGTTTGCAGAATTTCCAAAATCCGCTCTTGCAGAGCGACAAGGTGGCTTTAGACATCGGAGCCAAACTTATGGATGTGTGTGATACATCAAACTCGAATTATGTTAAAGAACAAGAGGCCATTACAGTCTATTATGCCAATGTGCAAATAGACTCGAGTAATATAATGCAATTGGTAGAGGTATTTGTGAAACTGGGCGGGGAAGATTGTGCAGCCACAGCTATGGTTGCACTTATTAAAGCTGCTTATAAGTCAGTTATACGGCTGCGCAACGTAAACTATCCAATGAATCTATCACCAGAGAACAAGTTGGCATTTAAAACTAAGAAATGTGTTGGGTATATGAGGAGAAATTTGTTGAGGGTAGTAGAGAAACGTCGGTCCGCGACCATGATCATGTAAGTAATCCCTTTTTATCGGGACGGAGTAACTTTCGTGGACTGGTAAATAAATCTTGTAATTAAAATTTTAAGTAACAGTATTTTCTACAGGATTACATGCACAATTCCAACTATGATTTGAAATTCACGTTACTAGCGTCGGCCTCTTTGCAGAAAGGCCAAGCTGTAGATGCCGCACAGATGGATGGGTCTTTTTCATATAGCATCATACCCAAATCATCTGAGACGTGGCTGCTCTTAGAGCTGAAATGGAAAACAGTTGAAAATAATAATACGTACTTAAATAAAATCAGTTTTTTAGATTCCTATGGCTTTTCCCCAAATGTTTAAGTCGATTGATTCAAGTACAAAAAGTGACGATTTTGATAGTCTCTCCTCCTTAAACAGCGCTTTCCAGACGATGAAATGTGTGATTTTCTAACGAGTAAGGGCATATACCCATATGAGTACTATAACTCCGTCTCTAGGCTACGTGATGAAAAGTTGCCGCCAATTCAAGCATTTTATGATTTACTTCATAATCGTCCATGCACCACTACCAACTATAAATTTGCTAAGAAAAAGTCTGGGCAAAGGGAAGATGTAAAAATAGGAAGGATTATTGTAAAATGTACCTGGCAAGTGATGTATTGACGTTCTTGGATATTATTTGTAAAACCTGGAAAAAAATTTACGAAGAATTTGGGTTGGATTTGGGTTATTATTTTTCAACTCTTCATCTGGTGATGGATTTATTTCTTAAAATCAGTAAAAAAGAAATAGGCTGATAACCGATGTGGATCAGTACTTGTTTGAAGAGAGGTTAATAAGGGGGATGGTATGTTTTTCACGGGGATCGTATCTTGGAAACTGAGACTGGACAACGCACCGGTGTAAATGAGATGCAGTTTTTCTGGACATGAACTCCCTTTCTGTCGGCAAAGTCTCACTGCTCTTTGCCGTGTGGGAATTACAAATGGCTTGACCATCCGTGTGATCCAGGTTTCCCAACATTTTCATTATTGAGGAGAATGGACCACAAGGATGGTTTTTAAAATTGATGGTG
This sequence comes from Artemia sp. Qi Xiang Cuo, assembly GCF_049724085.1. Taxonomy (NCBI): domain Eukaryota; kingdom Metazoa; phylum Arthropoda; class Branchiopoda; order Anostraca; family Artemiidae; genus Artemia; species Artemia sp. Qi Xiang Cuo. The sequence goes on from NC_142795.1 coordinate 13,881,225, forward strand.
AAATACCAGTAGAACTTCATGACTCGGTAAAGGATTTTGTTTTCCCGTGCATATACTGACCGGTGTTAAAGGACTCATTGAGTCCAGGTAATATTGTTTCGGTAGAGGATGGGGGTATGCACTGGTCACCTTCAAAACAAAAGCTTATTGCCGAGCTTCATCCGAAACGGAATATTGCTGTACATAATTTTTTTATTTGGGGGGGGGATGCTGGCAAACAGTTTCAGGGTCACAAAGATTCATAGAGCCCTCCAGTTTGACCAAAATCCATATATGAAAACGTTTATTGCCACCTTTGTCAGTAAACACTCTGAAGCAAAAACGAAGGTTGAAAAGAAGATTTTTAAACGTATTTTAAATATAGCCTTTGGTAAGATATGCGGAGAGTGTGCGCCATAGGAGTCGTTGTGACGTTATATCTGAACCTAAAGAAATGTGCCCAAATTTTTGCCGATCCCAATTTATTATTGTTCATGATCATAGACTCCAATATGGTCCTTTAGCATAGAACAAAAAGGAATGTTGTTTTAAATAAATATATTGTTGCTTGTAGCGCAATTTTATAAATTTCAAAAAAATCAGGTTGGAATTTTATTACAATATGTAAGCTCCAATGGTCGGGGGGGGGGGAGAGGGAAAGTTCAAGAGTATTACGGAGACACTGATTCACTCCTGGTAAAAGTTGAAACAGGTAATAAATGTTTTAACTTTTATTAACTTTAATAAATCAAATAATATTAACATTTTGTTTACTAAATATCAGTATATGTATATTCAACTGAAAATGCACATTCATTTGTATTTTTGTTAAGTAAAGTGCAAATTTTGTTCTGGCCATGGGAAGGCGTAGGGGTTTTGTGCCCAACTTATGTAAATTTCTGCTCGTTTTGAGTTTGACTCCGTTATTTATAGTAATTTCTGTTTGTTTTGGGTTTCATTTATTTATCGATGCTGATTTTTGGTAGTTTCACGCTTGGTAGATTGTTTTTTGTGCTCATTTTGTGTATAATGGAGTTTTTTACTTTTCTTTTAAAACTTATTTTATGGAAAAAGTTTTTTTTTTAATTAATTTCTGTTCGTTTTATATTGACATAGTCTTTTCAGGGAAACAGAAAATAATACTTCAAATCTTTTCTTTTTTTAAAACTTTATAGTTTGGCCTACCTTTTATATGCTGGGGCAAAAATTTCAGCAAGTTTTAAGAACATACACCCTTATAAAAATCTGGACACAAATAGTAGTTTTCAATTTAGTTTCATACCTCCTCTAGTTGGCCTGAAATGCAAAACTTATACCATTCGCAAAAAATCTGTTTACTTTCTTTGATAGCTTGGATACACTTACGCTATTTTGATTTGGTTAAATTTTAAGAGCAGAAATAGCCCCGAAAGTTTGAACATAATACCCTCAGTCGTTCTCGGGATACTGCTGAGATGTCTTATTGAGAATTAGCATTTACACAGTGCATTATGATATAATCTTAAGGCAAAACTTAGTTTTTAAACATAATGGGAAAATTAGAGGGTGGGCGTGGGAGGGGGATTAGTTGCCCTCTAATTACTTTAGACTATTAAAAAGGGCATCAGCCCTTTGCATTTTAAATCTAATAAGCCCTTTTCAAAGTTACCACGACTACTCCTTCGATAAAAAGTTCCCTGGTCTAAATAACAACAAAAACAACAAAAATATAATACATTATACCCACATCGATCTTTACTATAAAAATTTCAAGCCCTCCAATAACTTTCAACGATTAAAAAGGGCACTACGCCTTTCAATTTACAATCGAATTAGCCCTTTTTGAACTGAAAATGCTTTCTATAAACACCTTATATGCCACCAGGGCATAAATTAAAACCCTTACCCTAAGAGATGTTAGGGTGGTTGTCATCCTCTAGGACCTATTTCCAGAACTTTCAACTACGTCAAACATAATGGCTTTCTCAAAATTTTCATTGGATGTGTTTGGGGAAATAGTGGGCTTTAGTCGCTCTCTAATCCCTTTCAACTATTACAAATGGCTCTAGCCCTTTCAATTTCCAATCAAATGAGCCCTGTTGAACTTTCTACGACAATACTTTCAATAAAAACCTTATATGCCTCCAGGGCACAACTTACAACCCTTGGCCAGAGGGCTGGAGGGGGAGGGGGGACATTCTAAAAGACCTAATTTCTAGAACTGTCTACTACGTTGAACAAAATGGCTATCTGAAAATGTTGATTGGATGAGTTTGGAGGAATGGTGGGTGTAAGAACGGGCTTATTTACCCTCCAATCACTTTCGACTATTAAAAAGTGCATCAGCCCTTTCTATTTTCAATCGAATGAGCCCTTTTCAAAGTTACCACGACAACTCCTTCGATACGAAGTGCCCTGGTCTAAATAACAACAAAAACAACAAAAATATAATACATTATACCCACATCGATCTTTACTATAAAAATTTCAAGCCCTCCAATAACTTTCAACGATTAAAAAGGGCACTACGCCTTTCAATTTACAATCGAATTAGCCCTTTTTGAACTGACAATGCTTTCTATAAACACCTTATATGCCACCAGGGCATAAATTAAAACCCTTACCCTCAGAGATGTTAGGGTGGTTGTCATCCTCTAGGACCTATTTCCAGAACTTTCAACTACGTCAAACATAATGGCTTTCTCAAAATTTTCATTGGATGTGTTTGGGCAAATAGTGGGCTTTAGTCGCTCTCTAATCCCTTTCAACTATTACAAATGGCTCTAGCCCTTTCAATTTCCAATCAAATGAGCCCTGTTGAACTTTCTACGACAATACTTTCAATAAAAACCTTATATGCCCCCAGGGCACAACTTACAACCCTTGTCCAGAGGCCTGGAGGGGGGGTCATTCTCAAAGACCTAATTTCTAGAACTTTCTCTACGTTGAACAAAATGGCTATCTGAAAATGTTGATTGGATGAATTTGGAGGAATGGTGGGCGTAAGAACGTACTTATTTACCCTCCAATCACTTTTGCTCTATTAAAAAGGGCACTAGCCCTCTCAATTTCCAATTCAAGGAGCCCCTTTTGAAGTTTTACGACAACTCTATGTATAAAAAACCTTATATGCCCCAAGGGCTTAACTTAAGACCTCTGTCCTTGGGGCTTTGGGGGGCTTGTCATCCTTAATTACATAATTTCCAGAACTTTCAACTACGTTGAAAAAAATTGCTATCTCTAAACTTTGATTGAATGTTCTTGGGGAAATGGTGGGCGTGAGAGGGAGGTTATTACTCTTCACTCACTTTTGACTATTAAAAAGGGCAATTTCAATTTCCAATCAAATGAGTCCCTTTTGAAATTTCTACAACAAATTTCTAGATAACCTCTGAGGGGGTTATCATCCTAAAGACCTAATTTCCAGAACTTTCAACTACGTTGGACAAAATGGGTATCTCAAAATTTTGATTGGATATGCTTGGGAAAATGGTGGGCGTGAGAGGGGCGTTAGTCGCTCTAGAATCACTCTCAACTATTAAAAAAGGCACTAGCCTTTTCAATTTCCAATTGAATGAGCCCTTTTGAAGTTTCTACGACAGCGCTTTCAATAAAAACCTTATATGCCCGCAGGGCACAACTTACAACCCTTGTCCTGAGGGCTGTTGGGGGGGGGGGTTATCATCCTCAAAGATCTAATTTCTAGAACTCAGAACTACGTTGAATAAAATGGCTATCTCAGAATTTTGATTGGATGTGTTGGGGGAAAAGGTGGCCTCAAATCAAAAGGTGCCTTACCTGGAGGGCTGTGAGGGGGAGCGGTTCTCATCCTTAAAGACCTAATTTGCAAAACTTTCAACTACGTTGAATAAAATGGCTATTTAACAATTTTGATTGGATATGTTAGGGTAAAAGGTGGGCGTGAGACGGGGGTTATTGCCCTAAAATCACTTTTGACTATTAAAAAGGGCACTAGCCCTTTGAATTTCTAATTGAATGAGCCGTTTTTCAAGTTTCTACAACAAAGATTTCAATAAAATCCTTATATGCCCCCAGGGCATAACTTACAACCCTTGCCCTGAAGACTGTGGGGGGGGGTGTCCAGCTCAAAAGTACAGTTTCCTGAACTTTAAAATGTGGAACAAAATGGCTATCTCAAAGTTATTATTGGATATGTTTGGGGAAATGGAGGGCGTGGAAGAGATGTTAGTTGCCTTCCAATCATTTTCGACTATTAAAAAGGACACTAGCTATTTCAATTTCCAATTGAATGAGCCCTTTTTGAAGTTTCTACGACAACGCGTTCTATACCAGGGCATAACTTACAACCCTTGCCCTAAGGGATAGGGGTTTTTCATCCTCCATGACCTAATTTCTAGAACTTAGAAATACGTTGAATAAAATGGCTATCTGAAAATTTTGATTGGAAATATTTGGGGGAAAGGTGGGCGTGCGTGAGAGGTTAGTTGCCCTCCAATCACTTTTGACTATTAAAAAGGGCACTAGCCCTTTTAATTTCTAATCGAATGACATTTTTTGAAATTTCTACGACAACGCCTTCTATAAAAATTTTATATGCCCCCAGGGTATAACTTACAACCCTTGCCCTGAGGGCTCTCGGGGAGTGTCCTCCTCAAAACATAATTTCTATTTGGGAATCAACTATGTTGAAAAAATGGCTATCTCAAAATTTTGATTCGATATGTTTCGGGAAAGGGTGGGCGTGGAAGGGGTGTTAGTTCCCTTCCAATCACTTTCGACTATTAAAAAGGGCGTAAGCCACTCTAATTTCCAATTGAATGAGCCCTTGTCGAAGTTTCTCCGACAACTTCTTCGATATGAAGTGCCCTGCTCTAAAGGAAAAAAAATAATAATTAATATATTGTGCAAACATCGTTCTTATATGCCCCGGGGATACCTTAAAACCCTTTCCCTGACGGTTGTGGTGGAGTGTCCTTTTAAAAACATATTTTCTATCTGGAAATCAATCACACTGAACACAATGACTATCTCAAAATTTTGATTGAATGTGTTTGGGGGAATGATGGGCGTGGGGGTGGGTGTTAGTTGCCCTCCAATCACTTTTGACTATTAAAAACGGCACTAGCCACTCCAATTTCCAATTGAATGAGCCCTTTTCGAAGTTTCTACGACAAATTCTTCGATACGAAGTGCCCTGGTATGGCAAAAAAATAATACATTGTGCCAACATCGTTCTTTACTTAGGCAGCGCGATTGCGCTGCCTATGATTAATGAATTCTCTATCACACCATGTTTGAGTATGGCCTTCCTAAGTCGTGATTTTGAATTACACAGGATGGTGAATTAATGTCTATGTTCATGTAGTTTCTTCAGCGTCATGATTGCAACTAACGACCTTTTTTACTTTTCACCGGCAGATATACAGTAATTTCATTGTTAAAAATATCGGTGACTACACGTAAATCCTCGGGTGTGTTCTGATTCAGGTCCAAAAGAATATAACCATAGGATTTATTGGTAGCCTGATTGTAGGCCGAGATTAGAAATTTCTGCTCACCCGGATACACCTTTCTGTTTAAAGTTTTGAGGGAACTGGAATCACGAACCACCCTGTAGATGATAGAGTAGGTGCAATTCAAAGCTAGTGTTCCTTTACACTTGCTATGATGAAAGAGATTGTGTAGAACTAGGGTTACGGAAATCCGTTGAAGACGTGATAAGACAGTTAACAATTGTATCATCTCCTGAGACCATTATTCAATGGATTTAGCTAAATCATCAATAATCCACAAAGGGTTTGGTTCAATGCTATTGAAAATGTCAAGTCCCTCTATGAATTTTGTTTATGGGGCAATAGTTATTATTCTGTCATTAGATTCTTGCCAAACACTGTACCAATAGTAATATTTTTGGGGATTCTCTAAAAAAATTTATCACGGTTTTGAATTATTTTGTTAAAAGTGTCGTTTTGCCAGACATTGATGGTCTGCAAAGAAACGACTTAAATGAAGTTTTAAATTGATAAATAGTCCCTTGCAATGTCAAAATACAACTGACGGTAGATTGCAACGGTCCATTGAATAAATAATAATTTCCCAAATAGGATTCGAAAACAATACATTTTTAAAGAACAGTACATGTTTTTTTATTTAAAAATAAGCTACATTACAGAAAAATAATAAATGTTTATTTACGCGAATAAATTTAACAAATAAACGACACTAAAGAAAAATAACACATATTTATTTGCATATGAAAAAAGGCACTATCACAATATAAATTTTAAACAATAGTACATTTTTTTAAATAACACAATAATACATTTTATGCCGCTGATGGCGGTCACCACGCCCTTCCAGGGAGAGGGACGATCCCTTCCTAATTGTGGTAAATGCTTTTTTTTAGTGTCTTTTTATTGTATAAAAAAATGTATTATTGTTTTAAATTTATTTTGTGATAATTTATGATAAATATTTTTACTTTTATAACTTTGATAAACAAAATAATATTAACATTTTGATTACTAAATATCAGTATATGTATAATAAACTGACAATGCACATTCATTTGTATTTTTTTCAGTAGAGTGCAAATTATGTTCTGGCCTTGGGAAGGCATAGGGGTTTTGAGCCCAAATTATGTTAATATCTGCTATGAACCTTGCCTTGAGAGTGGCGGATCCAGATGAGATGAGGAGGGTGCGTGCCCCTCCCCCTTAACCTAGTCTAAAGTAGTGTAATTTACTTAATTAACGCAAGTTTGCCTTAAATAAACTTGCTCTTAACGCAAGTTTATCGGATCAACCTATTTTACCCCCCCCCCCAAATTTATCCTGGATACACCCCTGTGCCCCGAAGTCTGTGGGGGGAGTGCCCTGCTCAAACGTAAAGTTTCTGTAACTTTCAACTGCGTGTAACAAAATGGCTATCTCAAAATTTCGATTGGATGTGTTTGGGGAAAAGGTGGGCGTGAAAGGGTTGTTAGTTGTCTACCAATCACTTTCGACTATTAAAAAGGGCACTAGCCACTCCAATTTGCAATCAATTGAGCCCTTTTTGAAGTTTCTACAACAACCCGTTCTACAAAAACATGATATACCCCCAGGGCATAATTTACAACCTTTGCCCTGAGGGCTGTTGGGGGGGGGGCTGTCATTTTCAAAGACCTAATTTTCAGAACTTAAAACTACGTTGAATAAAATTGCTATCTCAAAATTTTGGTTGGATGACAGATGAATGTGCATTGTCAGTTTAATAGACATATACAGATATTTAGAAATCAAAATGTTAATATTGTTTGATTTATTAAAGTTATAAAAGTAAAAAATTTTATTTTTCAGTAAAGTGCAAATTATATTAATTTCTGCTCGTTTTGAGTTTGACTTGGCTATTTGTTGCAATTTCTGTTCGTTTTGGGTTTCATTTATTTATCGATGCTGATTTGTGGTTGTTTCACACTTGGTAGATTATTTAATTTTATTTTGCTCATTTTTTTAATGGAGTTCTTTACTTTTCTTTGAAAAACTAATTTTGTGGAAAAAGTTTTTTTTAATTAATATCCAAACACATCCAATCAAAGTTTTGAGATAGGTATATTGTTCAAAGTAGTTGAAAGGTCCGTAAATTATATCTTTTAGAATAAAACTCACCCCATAGTCCTCATGGTAAGGGTTGTGAGTTATGCCCGGGGGGCATATGAGGTTTTTATTGAAAGGTTTGTCATGGAAACTAGAAAAAGTGCTCATTTGATTGGAAATTTAAAGGGCTAGTGCCCTTTTTAATAGTCGAAAGTGGTTTGAGGGCAACCAACCTCCCTCTCACGCCCACTTTATCCCCAAACACATCCAATAAAAATTTTTATATAGCCATTTTCGTTCAACGTAGTTAAAATTTTTAGAAATCAGGTCTTTGAGGATGATAAAACCCTCAGAGCCCTAGGGGCAAGGGCTGTAAGTTATGCCCTGGGGGCATTTAAGGTTTTTGTAAATAGTGATGTTTGAGAAACTTCAAAAAGGGCTCATTCAATTGGTAATTTGGAGGGCTTGTGCCCTTTTTAATAGTGGAAAATGATTGGAGGATAACTTGCACCCTTGTCACACCCACCATTTTCCAAAATACATCCAATCAAAATTTTGAGATAGCCATTTTTTCGAAATAGTTAAAAAGTTCAGAAATAATATTTTTGAGGATGACACTTCCCCCACAGCCCTCAGGGCAAGGGTTGTAAGTTATGCCCAGGAAGCATTTAAGATTTTTCTTTTCTTTTATAGAAAGCGTTGTCGTAGAAAATTCAAAAACGAATCATTCGATTGGAAATTGAAACGGCTAGTGCCCTTTTTAATAGTAGAAAATGATTGGAGGGCAAGTAACCCCCCTCTCAGGCCTACCATTTCCGAAACACATCCAATAAAAATTTTGAGATAACCATTTTTGAGTTCATTTTTGAGTTCAAAATTTTGAGTTCAACGTAGTTTAAAGGTCCAGAAATTGTGTCTTTGAGGATGACACCCCCTCCAGCCCTCAGGGAAAGGGTTTCAAGTTATGCCCTGGGAACATATAAGGTTTTTATAAAAAACGTTGTCATAGAAACTTCAAAATGGGCTCATTCGATTGGAAATTGAAAGGGCTAGTGCCCTTTTAAATATTCGGAGGTAATTGGAGGGCAACTAGTACCCCTTCCACGCCAACTCTCCCATTTACCCATTATGGTTTAAAACCAAATGTTGCCTTAAGATTAAATCGAAATGCACTGTGTTAATGCCAATTCCAAATAAGGTATCTCAGCAGTATCCCAAGAACAACTGAGGGGATTATTTTCAAACTTTCGGGGCTACTTCTGCTCTTAAAATTTTACCAAATCAAAATAGCGTAAGTGTATCCAAGCTATCAAAGAAAGTAAACAGATTTTTTTGTGAATGGTATCAAGTTTTCTGTTTCAGGTCAACTAGAGGAGGTGTGAAAGTAAATTAAACACTACTATATGTGTCCAGATTTTTATAACGATGTATGTTGTTAAAAATTGCTGAAATTTTGTTTCCAGAATACAAATAGCAGGCTAAACTATAAAGTCTTAAAAAACAAAAGGATTTAAAGTATTATTTTCTATTTCTCTGAAAAGTCTATGTCAACATAAAACGAACAGAAATAAATTAAAAAAAAACTTTTTTTCACAAAATAAGTTTTTAAAGAAAAGTAAATAACTCCATTAAACCACAAATGAGCAAAAAATAAAATCAAATAATCTACCAAGCGTGAAACTACCACAAATAATCATCTATAAATAAATGAAACCCAAAACAAACAGAAATTAAAATAAATAACCGAGTCAAACTCAAAACGAACAGAAATTAACATGAGTAGGGCTTAATGCCCTATGCCTTCCCAAGGCGAGAACATAATTTGCAATTTACTGAAAAATACAAATGAATGGGCATTGTCAGTTTAATATACATATACTGATATTTAGTAATCAAAATGTTAATATTATTTGATTTATTAAAGTTATAACAATAAAAACATTTATATTTTTTCAGTAAAGTGAAAAGTATGTTCTGGCTTTGGGAAGGTATAGGGGCCTTGAACCCTATTCATGTAAATTTCTGCTCGATTTGAGTTTGATTTGGTTATTTATTTTAATTTTTGTTCGTTTTGGATTTGATTTATGTATCGATGCTGATTTATGGTACTTTCACGATTGGTAGATTATTTGGTTTTATTTTGGCCCATGTTTGGTTTAATGGAGTTCTTTTCTTTTCTTTGAAAAACTTATTTTGTGGAAAAAGTCATTTTAATTAATGATAGAATAAAAACTATTGTCCCAGACGCGAAATTCATAGAGGGACTTGACATTTTCAATAGTATTGAACCAAAATCTTGGTTGATTTTTGATGAATTAGCTGAATCCATTGAAAAATGGTCTCAGGAGACGATAAAATTGTTCACTGTCCGATGTCATCATCAATGGATTTCCGTAACCCTAGTTCTACACAATATCTTTCATCAGAGTAAGTGTATGAGAATCCTTGCTTGAATTGTACCTACTATATCATCTACAGGGTTTTTTGTGGTTCCAGTTCCCTCATAACTGTAAACAGACAATTGTATTTGGGTGAACCAAAATTTCTACTCTTGGCCTACAATCAGGCTACCAATAAACCCTATGGTTATATTCTATTGGACCTGAATCAGAAATCACCCGAGGATTTATGCGTTGTCACCGATATTTTTGACGATGAAATTACTGTATATCTGCTGGTGAACAGTAAAAAAGGTCATTAGTTGCAATCATGGCACTGAAGAAACTACATGAATATTGACATTTATTCACCGTCCTAGATAATTCAAAACCACAACTTAGGAATGTCATACTCAAACATGGTGTCGACAGAGAATTCATTAATCACACATCAGAACTTTGTTTAAATTTAACTGAAGGCAATTTTCACCTGCCAGTGCTGAACAGCCAATACTGAACGACTGATAAGAACTATTTGACTTTTAATTTCAAGATATTGCACACTGAAAAATACTGCTGCTTTTATTCATAATTTGGATAAAATCATGTTGATTACTAATCAACATCCTCATCAATCCCTGTCCAACTCAACCCCAATGGGAGTTCGCCATGACGTCAATACACTTGATGCTTTTCTTAAACGATATTCCAATGGTGGTGATGAAAAGAAAAAGAAGAAATGCAATGTTGGTGATACTGTTCTAATCAATCGAAATAATAATGTTTTAGGAAAGGGTAACTACATATGGTCCACTGAACTTTTTAAAATATCTTCAAACTCTTAGACACTATACCTATAATGTATCGTCTACGTGACATAAAAGATGATGAGATTCTTGGCGTTTTTTATGATTATGAATTACAAAAAGTTAAAAACATTGGAATCTATCTGATTGAAAAGATATTAAAGACTCGTACTCACTGGGGCAAGAGACAGTTGCTTGTTCGTTGGCAAAGATACAACTCTGATTTTGATTCGTGGATATTTGACAAGGACATACACAATGCCCAATGATTTGTATGTAACGTTTATGTCCAACATCTCCGACCTTCTCTACAATTATTTAAATAAAACATGCGATTTTTGGACAAAACTCTCTCGCCCCATTAAATTTGACGATAGAAAGTATGCAGCTGCTCTTTTTGATTGTATTTTCAAAATAAATACGGTATCATAGGCAACGCAATCGCGCTGCCTAAGTAAAGAACAATGTTGGCACAATGTATTGTTTTTTTCCATACCAGGGTACTTCGTATCGAAGGAGTTGTCGTACAAACTTTAAAAGGGGTTCATTTGATTGGACATTGAAATGGCTAGTGCCATTTTTCATTGTCGAAAGTTATTGGAGATCAACTAGCCCCCCCCCCACGCCCATCCTTCCCCTCAACACATTCCAACAGAATTTTGAGATAGCCATTTTGTTCAGCGTAGTTGATTTCCAGATAGAAAATTTGTTTTTGAGGAGGACATTCCCCCACTTCTCTCAGGGCAACGGTTTTAAGTTATGCCCTGGGGGTATATAAGGTTTTTAAAGAAGGCGTTGTCGTAGAAACTTCACAACAGGCTCACTCGATTGAAAATTGAAAGGGCCAGTGCCTTTTTAATAATTGAAAGTGATTAGAGATCTACTAACGCCCCTCTCGCGCCCACCAATTTCCCAAACACATCCAATCAAAATTTTGAGATAGCCATTTTGTTTAACGTAGTTGAAAGTTCTGGAAATTATGCCTTAGAGGATGACAACCACCTTCACAGCCCTTAGGGTAAGGGTTGTAGTTTATGCCCCGGGGGCATATAAGGTGTTTATAGAAAGAGTTGTCGTAAAAACTCAAAAAGGGTTCTTTTGATTAGAAATCGAAAGGCCTAGTTCCCTTTTTAATAGTCGAAACTGATTGGAAAGCTGGAAATTTGTATAGTAAAGATCAATGTGGGTATAATGTATGATTTTTGTTATTATTGTTGTTTAGACCAGGGCACTCCGTATCAAAGGAGTTGTCGTAGGAACTTCGAAAAGAGTTCATTCGATTGAAAATAGAAAGGGCTGATGCCCTTTTTAATAGTCGAAAGTGATTGGAGGGTACCTAATCCCGCTCCCACCCCCACCTTCTCATTTGCCTTTATTTTTAAAAACTAAATGTTGCCTTAAGAATAAATCAAAATGAACTTTGTTAATGCTAATTCCCAATAAGGCTTCTCAGCAGTATCCCAAGAATGACTGAGGGTATTATGTTCAAAATTTCGGGGCTAAATCTGCTCTTAAAATGTAACTAAGTCAAAATAGCATAAGTATATCCGAGCTATCAAAGTAAGTAAGCAGATTTTTTTGCGAATGGTATCAAGTTTTCCATTTCAGGTCAACTAGAGGAGGTATAAAACGAAATTAAAAACAACTATTTGTGTCCAGATTTTTAAAAGGGTGTAAGTTGTTAAAAATTGCTGAAAGTGTTTCTCCAGTATATAAATAGCAGGCAAAACCTTAGTCTTAAAAAAACGAAAAGATTTTAAAGTATTATTTACTTTTTCCCTGTAAAGACTATGTCAATATAAAACGAACAGAAATTAATGAAAAAAAACTTTCCACAAAATAAGTTTTTCAAAGAAAAGTAAAGAACTCTATTAAACAAAAATTATCAAAAATAAAATCAAATAATCTACCAAGCATGAAACTACCACAAATCAGCATCCATAAATAAATGAAACCCAAAACGAACAGAAATTACAATAAATAACCGAGTCAAACTCAAAACGAGCAGAGATTAACATAAGTTGGGCGCAAAATCTCTATGTCTTCTCAAGGCCAGAAAATAATTTGGACTTTATAGAAAAAATACGAATGAATATGCATTGTCAGTTTAATAGACATATACTGATATTTAGTAATCAAAATGTTAATATTGTTTGATTTACTTAAAGTTATAAAAGTAAAAACAATTATATTTTTTCAGTAAAGTGCAAATTATGTTCTGCTCTTGGGAAGGCATAGGGGTTTTGAGCCCAACTTATGCTCGTTTTAAGTTTGACTCGGTTATTTATTGTAATTTCTGTTCGTTTTGGGTTTCATTTATTGATCGATGCTGATTTGTGGTAGTTTCACACTTGGTAGATCATTTGATTTTATTTTTGCTCAGTTTTTGTTTAATGGAGTTCTTTACTTTTCTTTGAAAAGCTTATTTCGTCAAAAATTTTTTTTTAATTAATCCTGACAAAAAATCTTACGTATGATATAAAAGTTATACCATTGAATTGGCTACTCTTTGTCAACTATGAATGGATTGAAGAACTTAAATCAAGTGAATATCCCCATGTCACACTGAAATACAAAGAATTTAGTAGTATGACTGATTTGTGTTGAACAATCAATAGAAAAATCTCTGTTCGTAATAAAGGTACATTTCAATTTAATTATTCAATGGAAAACGGCAGGACTGACAATAGCTTACCTGTTGACAATGAAATGATTCATCTCAATGATAATCTGAGAGATGTTTTTTGCTTTAAAGAGAATATGATATGTGGTCATAACGCTGGAACCGTCAGTGGGAGTAATCGTGTTATTTTTGTAGATTATCCACTCGGTTTCGCCTCGGAATCTTGTATATTTCTTTATGTTTCCTTTTTTGAAACATCGAGAGTTGGTAATTCAAATGTTCCCCTCCTACGTGTTCTTGAACTGATAACCACCCATGAATATGTTCATCACTATAATATAAAGTATCTTTAGTATGTTCCTGTAAACATTTTGTATTTGGAACTCTGTCAGTTAGCAGTAAGAAGTAAATTAGGTGATCTTCTAGCAAAAAAGGTTCTCCTATGATTACTTGTCATTTTCGATCCATTCAACAACATAGAGATGGCTAATAGAAAAATAGTTTTTAATGTCCTGATATTGATTGCTATTTTACTGCTCTCAAACCACAACAATTGGGTTATGGGATGGAGTATTATAAAGCCCGATCGTCAATGTCGGGATGTGGTCTTGTAAATTGGTTTGCTAAGCTGTTTTGCTCTGCAATACATCTGGCTAAAAAATATATTGTTCCGGTACCGCGGATTTTGCATCCTCTACACTACATGATTGGGGGGCTGGCAAAGATTTTAAAGAAAGTGTTTCACAAAATCTCAGGTTGAGCGCACGATCCCTTGGCAAGCGATTGAAATCGCGACAAAGCGGAAAAGGTTTAGAAACATCGAGAAACACCTCATCACTCATCAGTCTCTACTCAGGTCAGAAACGAAAGACATCACTCTTGTCAAAGAAGAAGAAAAAGAAACCAAGAATAAAAATCGCTAGATCGAAAAAGGATTACTTTTCATAGACTGAAATGGTATATCTACCCCACAAGGAATCTCACCCACTGTCACCACATTACTAAATCTTTCAATGCTTAAAGTGTAGATATCCGTGTAAAACAAAGATACTGTGGATAATTCTACCTATAACAACCCCCCTCTGAAAACATAAATTTTCAAATTTATTCCAATGAAGACTACTTTATAGATTTATCATCCACGTCTATTAATTCAAAGGTTGTGATGAGAAAAACGTCCGACAATCTAGCTCCCATCGCATCGACCTATTATCCTATTAAACGGCATGCTACACAATTTGTTTAAACAAATATGTATCTACATAAATGGAACATTAGTGAGCACTAGCAATAATCTGTCAAACTATGCAAGCTACGTACAATTTATGTTGATGACTCCAAGGTCCTATATGATATTGAGAGGTCTGACAATGGGCTATGAATATAGATCAAATGTTGATACTGATGGTGAACTCACTTGGGCAGTGAGAAAGGATTATCTTTTAGTTGGTAGACTCAATCATGAAATATTTAATATTTCTCAATGGATTCCCCCAATGTCAAAATAGATATACAGTTACAACTAGCTCCGTCTAATTTCATCTTGAGAAAAACACTTGATGTATCACCCGATGCAAGCGTCAGTTTCACCTCGGCAATACTTCATGTACGAAATAAACATGTTATGAGTTCTATTGCTTTGGCAGTTGATAAACTAAGAGCCTCTGGTAATATCAAACTGCACGTTCCTCACACAATCACCAATCAACTGTCACCAATCAACCCATCAACACAAACAACCAATCAGTTACAAATCACCAGTCATATTGCCACTGGTTCAAGTAACTACACCGATTCTTCATTTATCAATGGTGAAATTCCTTTGAAACTTGCTTTGACATTTGGAAAAGTGCCAGTGCCATAGGATCGTGGACAATTTCTCCACGTGAGTTTGAACTGTTTGGACTCTCCTCGCTTGTATATAAAGTAAATGGAATTCCTCTCTACAATTTATTCTTTGATGAATCCTATAGGACCCAATATGAACTGATAATACAATGTCTGGATCGAAATTCCCAACTATATGAAAATGGTATACCCGATACAATGTTCGCGAAAAGTCAGGGTATCATTGTTTCGGATTTTTCTGGTACTCAAGATATGAGCATTGTCCGAACGTGTACTGTACACTTATAGTGTACCTTTTACAAACCATTGAAGGAGAGTGTAACATTAATCTCCCTCAATCAATTTGAAACCTATTGGGAAATTACCCCCGACGGTACTGTTCTATTAGACTTGGCACCATGAACACCAATCAAATAATCGATGTATTTAACATGGATCAATATATATCCAAATATAAATCCTATTGCACACCCTTAGATTTCCTTGAATATATTCATGCTGCTAACAATACCATTATCATTGTTAATAGTAGTCTATCGACTGTTCAGGTGAGCATTGGCTATGCATCTTTCAAACAATGAAGAATATAGAATTTGTTGATCCTCTTGGTGTGTCATATGTATTCTACACACCTCACATCAAAAACTACCTTGAAAGAAGTTTGAAACCAGTTATTCAAAATCGGACGTGAGTTCAAGATTTATAAACCAAAAGCTGTGCTTTTCATGAATTACTATATTTTATTTTTCGATGTCGTGACTATACTTACAGTAAATTTCTCAACATTTATCTAGACAATCCACGTTTGAATGACTTTCTAGTATAAAATATCCTCTCAGACCAGTATAATATTTTTTCCGGTGCCCTAGCAGTAAAGTGTTTTAACAATGTATGTAATTTTTTTATTAATAAAACCTATAGGCACTATAAAAGTCTTCTTCTTCTTCTATTTCGCAGCAGGCGGGCTTTTCAGTTGATACTATTTAGCCCTTTTCCTTTTGCTTCACTCTGTGGGCTACAGAGCTACTGGCTTGGTTGTCTCTTATTTATTAGATATCCTCAGATATCTTTCAGTAGATCTTTTGACTCAAGGAGTTCAAATATAAGATGATAGATATCGATTTCTGTGCTCTGTGTGCAGGTATAGTCGGCTAGGCTCTTGGCTGATAGTGAGATTTTGTGGTGTTTGAAGCACTTTAAAAGTTTACAATGCAAGGTATGCTGTTCAGACGTCAGCATATTACATTAAAATAGGCAGTGGTCAATTGTTTCATTATTCATAATACAATACCTGCAAAGAGGGGACAGGGGAACTGAACCACTTGAATTACGAAACTGATAGGAGAATGCAAGAAAATTTAGTCCATTTGTTCCAGAACGAATTCTATGATAAATTTTAGAAAAATCCTTATTGGGAAAGGGGGAAAGATTAGGATTATTCTTATTAAACATAATATCTGATAGTCTCCATCGGTAAATATCTCTAATGGGGATTGGTCTCCCTCTTGGCTGGTCAATATTTATAGCATTTTTTGCTATTTCATCAACCTGATGATTACCACTTATACCAGAGTGGCTAGGAATATACTGAAGATAAGTTCTTATGCCACTTGAAGCAAGATTATCTATAATACTAAGACAATGATAAGTGTCAATATCCAGCTTATACTGAGGAGCTGAAGACAGCAACTCAAGGCTTGATAAAGAGTCAGAATAAACTATAATATTATTTGAATTAGCAATCAAGGGTTTATTTTCCATATAGTGTTCTAATGCCATGATTATGGCATTTAATTCTGCAGACATTATAGATACATTATTATACATCTCTCACCCATTGCAATTTTCAGATGAGGAAGGAAGGCACCACTTGCTACCTTCTCATTCATTTTGGACCCATCGACAAAAATTTGGAAATGGTTTTTGACAATTAGAGCAGAGGAAACCTCTAGTGTGAGAGGCACAAACATCTTCATGACAGGAATTATAGTCTTTAATTTGCACTGCATATGCTCTGTACAATTTACCTGGATTGCATAATTTACAATTTTCATTATAATCATAAATTATAATACAATTTTCAGAGGATGACCAGCTGCCCTATGTATGCGAACATAATGGACATGTGTAAATTATTTTTCAATTTTGACTGTCTCACTTCCAAGAAGAAACTGACTCATGATCAATAAAATGAATGTATGTCTTCTAGGAGGAGGAGTAATTGAGTGGCGTCAAACATCAAATCAATTAAACTTGTTTAGAAAGGATTTTTTCAATGTCGCCTCATTTGTTGTTGGCATGAAAAATGGTCTCTTAAACGAATTTTTAGTTAGTACTTAAAAGCAACTCCACAATACCACTTTGTTTTGTTTCAATTAATGTCATTAAATTGAGTAAATGCATTTGGCCCATGGCGTAAAAGTTTCATACAATAGTCCAAAGAAGGAGAACAATTTCTCATTGTATCGTTAAGAATTCTTTGAGAAAATATCTTTCTTTGAAGACATAACTCTTGAAAATCATCATCTAGAGTCAATCATTTTTCTAAAGTCACTAGATTCTGTATGATTTTTTGTTTCTCAAATCCAGCCGTTTTTAATCCTGACACTATCATTACCGATAAATAGACTAACAAAGAATGAAGATTCTTTCTCGCTAGTAAAATGCCTAACAAAAATATAACAAATTCACTCCTTTTTTGTAGATTGATTCAGATCATTGTCTTATATAATATACTGTCAATAAATATATTGTGAATATATTTCACTATTGCATTTAGTCTGTCTTGTAATCTTTGTATTTGCATTATATTCACTTTTGCTACAAAGCATAACTGTTGTTTTGACTTGAATTTGCAGTGTTATTACATATCATGTAAATATCTCGTCCAATTCTAGGGTTAGCCGACAACCCATTGTAATTTCTACTGCTACGTTAGGCACTCTAGGTTTCATTTCGCCCTTGCTAGCGCCTTCAATATCCAATAGAGTAAAAGCATCCATCACTAAAGAATATGCCAAGAATAATATCCACAGTCTTGACGCACTGAACTCTTTTTCAATACTGAGGTGAGTGAACTCTAAGATCTAACATGTTATGTGTCGTTGACCTTCAAAACCAGTTTTTGCTGGGCTATAAAGGGATACTGGAACCAAATAAGTCGCTTAATATTACTTCATCTTCAAATGTAAATATTGGACCATGATCAATTTTCTTTTACAACTGGGACTTCTAGCGGACTGGGACTTCTAGCGGACTCTAACAAGTCCTATTACGTCACAACTAAAGAAATCTTGAAGAAAACACTTGCATAAGTAAACAAACAGATCCCTATTATGTAAGAATCAGGTTTACTGTACCATTACATAACAAACAAGTGCACTATAGTATTGCGTAAGACCCAGGTGTGCGTAATAGCGTCCTGAGGGGCTGTAAGCTCCAATAGTACACCCCTATGGCTGTTTTCGGATCCAAAAAGGTATCACTACTAATATAATGATTCGGGCTCAGTAAATCGACAGATCTGAGACTAATGAATTCAGTATTGTAACAATCTTGTCCTCTTTGTGTGAGATACAGCTACAGGCTTGCTGCAAAATTGTTCATTTCGGAGGAAATATATACCCTATAATCAGATGCAGGTTGAATCTATTAATTTAGAATGTCCACAGAAATTAGCGGACATTCAGATTTTATTAAAAAATATATATTCCCCCATTATTTATGAAGTTAAAATAGTTAGGGGTTGAGCGCGCAAAAGTTCTTTTTCTTTTACATTATTCGAAGCAAATAGGGTTCTTGTCCGTTTTGTAAACTATTAAAAATAATATTTGATATAAGCCTAGAATTGGGACTGTTGCGTAGGACAGTCCTAGCTTCAGAATATGCAAAATAATTGTAGTTAACACATTTTGACTACAATTCTACTATATTTAACCCCCTTAACATGCAAATATTTAGCCCAGATTATTTATTTCCCATGTGTTTTTCCGTTTCTTGTTTTCTTCAGCGTTGACTGAATTTGCAGGTGCACGGATTAAAACAAGAGTGAGGCATGGCAAAATGCATGGGAAACATAATTTTTGGCTATATACTGGCACATTGTGTGGGGGTGGGGTTGGTAAAATACAGTAGAATTGCAGTCAAAATATGTTAACTACAGTTTTTTCTGCATATTTTTAAGTAAGAATTGTTTTCTTAACATGTTCCCCTCTCAATAGCCCCGATTCTAGACTTATACCTAATATTTGATCTGCATTTTTCCTCGCCTCTGTTTCCATAATTCCCCTTGCAGAATCGCTCTTTTTTATGTCTGTAGAACTTCTTTATTATTTCATGGTGTCTTAGTGTGATGTGACATTTTCTCAAAATAAACAATTTTGGGCTCTATAGAACCGTAGCTCCAAACAAGACGAATAGTGTATGAAGTTCTCCGTAAAATGGAGAAAAAGGAAAATATTGTTTAAAAAACTGCAATAATCCAGTTACCACATGTTCAGTGGTGGTAATCTACGCCAACTCGGGGGAAGGGGACACAAATCTCTTTGATAAGGATACGAAAAACAGATATTTTTCAAATCTAGGGGAGGGGGTATTTTTTGTCGAATGGAAATACCCAATGTTTTTCAAAGTCTAGTGTAAGGGGACAATTACACCCACCCTTTCTTGTAATTTGGCTATGTTTATCTGCGTCAAGGAGAGGGAGGATACTTCACTAGCTTTTACACTCTATGATTTTTTGTAATATGGCCATAAAATATATAAAAGTGGTAAAATGTTGTTTAAATCAGTAAAACCGCAATAATTTCTGGCAAAACCTGATGGTCTCAACTTTATAAATGGATAATCATACCCCCCCCCCCTCATGCATGACACCTTTGGTTGGGGAAGTGAGCCCCAAAGAATAGCACCTATGCAACTAATTTAGTCCCTCGCGTATTTTTGACTCCATACATAATGAATCAATCAGGCAGTACGGCAATGTTTCTATTTATAAAACACATACAGACAATGAGTCGATTCCAATTTTAATCAAACACGTATGGGAAAGGAAATTCTTGCTTTGCCAGCTAGAACCCGTTCCGTTGGCGAATTTCTCTCAGAGCAGTCATTTAGTTGTCTGTAAATACAATAATCAACATAACCAATCGGATAAAGGAACGCTGTCTGTGGTAAGCAGAAGGCTTATTAATATCAATTTTTGAACCTATCGTTGCACATTAAATATAGTTTACTCACACTTGTCATATTTTTCTTTAGAATTTTTCTCGTTGCGCGTTCATATCTGGTCTATACTACCTAACATTCTCCATCGTTTGACTACGCTTTTAAACTGTTACAGCTTTTGGATATGTACAATTGTTGACAGAATTTTGGCTACTTGTTAATTATTCAGAACACACTGAAGAATTTTTATCTGCAGATCTGTAAAGACCGGTTTCATAGCCACAAAACAAGTGACGGGTCACAGAATGAATTGGACTTATATAATTTGGGCTAGGCAATATATTTGAATATTAGGGGGTGGGGGTAAGGTATCTGGACAGCTTGAAGTTAGAAAACAATTCTTACTTCATAATATTCAGAATAATTGGAGCTAATACATTTTGCACGTAGGCCCGCTATATTTTACCCGCACCCTCTCCTAATGTGCAAATATATAGCCCAAATTATATAAGTCCAATGCATTCTGTCACCCGTCACTTGTCTTTAAGGTTATGAAAGCGGTTTTCTCAGATCTTACATTCAGATCAAGAACTTAAGTGTGTTCTGAATAATTAACAAGTATCGTTGGAGGCGTTGATGCACGGAAATGCAGCGTAAACGAGATGTCCGACTAGAAGACATGTAACAATCAGCATCACAACGAATACATCCAATCGTAAATGAAATCTGTGTTTAGAAGAGCAGCAACAGTGATAATCACAGCGAGTTCCAATAGAAAAAGCAAATCCTATAAAATCGATTATTCTTTGGTGCATTAACAGGAAGGAGGAATTTAATTCGCTCCAGAATTTCTTATTTCAATTGAAATTGCTTATTTAACATTTTAATTACTTATGACTTAAGACGAAAGTATAATGAATATATGTACTCCCTTTAAACGAGATATTTATTTATGTACGTATAATTTTTTCTTGAAAGCGATTTTGAATGAATCCGAACAGCTAAAGCGAAGGGCATGGAAAAATGTCTAATGTAATGATGCTCGAAAATGAAGCGCAAACGAGATGTGCAGCTAGAAGAATGCGACAACAAGGATTACTACGAATCTCACATGAAAAATACTAGACAAAAAAAAAGAAAAAAAAGAAAAAAAAGCGGTCTGGAGAAAAGCGACAAGGATGGTCCAATCGAATTGTAAGAGAAATCAACAATGTTAGAAGAAAAACAACAATGAGAATCAAAACGAGTCAAAGAAGAAAACAAATCCTTTTAAATGGATAAATTTGATGCATTAACTGGAAGCAGGAATTGAATTCTCGCCAGAATGTCTTAAATTATGCTAATAAAGGATTAGAGAGTCAAAAATATACAAGCCTGCCGGGTGCCGACTGCCAGGGTCCAGCAAAGCCTAGGCTCTTAGTGCCGCGCATATATATATATATATATATATATATATATATATATATATATATATATATATATATATATATATATATATATATATATATATATATATATATATATATATATATATATATATATATATATATATATATATATATATATATATATATATAGATATATACTACTACTACTACTACTAACAACTCATCGCAGCACCAAGCCGCCTGAGGCCAACACAGCTACGCACGCTCCTCCTCCACCCCAATCTATTCAAAGCCACCCTTTTTACAAACGTCCACGAAGTTCCCATTTCCTTTAAATCTTTCTTTATGACGTCCTCCCAACCCAGACGGGACGACCTGCTTTCCGTTTAGCCCTAGATGGTTGGCCGAAAAGAACAATATTCGGCAATCTGTCATCCCTCATCCGAACAACATGCCCTAACCACCTCAACCTTTCTTTCATTATAGACCTAGAAAGCGGTATTGAACCACATTTTTCTTATAGCCTATTGTTTGAAATACGGTCAGTCAGCCGGGTACCGTGAACAATCCTTAAGCAATTTCTCTGGAAAACATCTAGCAAATTTTCATCCGCTTTTCGGAGCGTCCATGCTTCAGAGCCATATTTGACCACTGTCATCACTGTAGCTTCTAATATTCTAATCTTGGTTTGCAGACTTATCTTCCTATTCTTCCAGACTTTTTTTAACTGTGAAAAAACACCCTGAGCCTTGGCTATTCTATTTTTAACATCTTCACTGCTCCCACCATCTTTACTAATAATACTACCAAGGTAAGTGAAACTGCCCACCTGATCAATCTTTTCATTACCCAACGTCACGTTTTCATCTTCACTTATTCCTAGCCTTAGTGACTTGGTCTTCCTAACATTAATTTTCAAACCAATACTAGCACCCTGAACTCGCAAAACATCTAAAACTTCATTCATTTTGCTCACACTTTCATCTAGGATGCTAAAATCGTCAGCATAATTCAAGTCCAGGAGACTTTTTCCTCCCCATTTGATTCCGTGGTCTCCCATTGCCTTTCCAGTGCTCCTTAAAACAAAGTCCATCAAAATAACCCATACAATGGGGGATAGAACACAACCCTGCTTAACTCCTGATTTAATACAAAACCAGCTGCTAACCTCATTTCCTACCTTAACCGCAGCAGTGTTATTCTCGTACATAGCACTGATCACTTTAATGTGTTTATCTGGTATACCATACAAGGATAAAAACCATTACCAAAGCTCCTCTGTAAACAGAATCGAACGCCTGCTCATAATCTATAAAATTGAGGGCCAAAGGTGTTTGGAAACTCAGGCACTTCTTAATTATTAACCTAAGAGTGAAAATTTCGTCAACACATCCTCTGCCTTTTCTAAAACCGCACTGCTCTTCTCTTAAAACTTTGTCTACGGCATCTCTCAGTCTAAAAAGTATCATATTACTAAGCAATTTGCTACCTACAGAGACCAGACTAATGCCTCGATAATTACCACACTCACTTTTATCACCTTTCTTATAAAGTGGCTTAATTAAGGTTTTCCTAAAATCGTTAGGTACTTCCCCTTTTTCAAAAATCATATTCATAATCTCCAATAACTTATTTCTAACCTAAGAGTCACCATATTTAAGAAACTCATTTACTACCCTATCAGCACCTGGAGCCTTATTATTCTTTAATCCTTTTAGTACTGTTTCTAATTCCTCCTCACAATACAAATCTTCCTTCACATCCAAGGTATCACAAACTTTTTCATTTTCCTCTATATTTTTTCCAGCAACTCTATCTCGGTTAAGCAAATTCTCAAAATGTTCGGCCCATCTCGCTTTAGCTTTTGTCTTATCGCTAATTGCCACCCCATTCCTATCTTTAACTGGGACAAGTCCGGATTGACTACTACCTCTCAATTTGTTAACGTGCCAGTACAATATTTTACTATTATGCCGTCTAGCTGCATCTTCTAGATCCTCGGCAGTTTTATCCATGGCCTCCACTTCACACCTCCTTAGTTCATATTTCAATGCTTTCTCCACTTTCTTTACATTTCTTTTGTTTTCATGTGATCTATCACTCAGATATTTCTTGTACAAGTCCTTTCTCCTTTCTATTAAACATATAGCTTTTTCACTAATATTCTTAGCTGCAGTTCTAGCTTTCTTCCCTAATACACCTTCAGCAACTTCACAAATTATTTTTCTAAAATTATTCCAACCATCTTCCACATTATCAAATTTTAAACTCTCAAGTTTAGTATTCAACTGTCCCTGGAAAGTTTCATCCTGGAGTCTACTAACATCTTAACTTCTCGGGAGATAATGACCCGTCAGATATTTCAGCTTTAAATTAACCCTTGACACTACTAGATGGTGATCTTTACTTTTAACATCAATAACAGCACTCCTATATACCCTAGTATCTTGTATTGATCCTACCAGTCTTCGATTTACTATAACATAATCTATGGATATATCCCGAAGTAT
>NC_142795.1:13905960-13978040 GCF_049724085.1 Artemia sp. Qi Xiang Cuo
TCTTGTATGAAATCTTAAGCCAATGAAAATTAGTCCTTTTGTTAAATTTGACCTGATAGATTCTCGGGTGTCAAATCTTAAGCCAGAAAAATAACAATAAATTCTCAGAATTTTTTACGTGTGCTCTGTTCCTCAGCAGTTAAACTCAGATAATAAACGCAAACAAAAAAAGACAAAAATAAAACACTATATACATATGTACCAAGCATCATTAAACACTAAAAGTATCAGTAGAAGAAGAGTGTTACACACCATTCAGGGTTGCCACCGTCAGTAGGATTTTACTAGATCTAGTAAAAAAAAATCTAGTAAATTTAGAGGATCTAGTAAATTTTCCGAAATCTAGTAAAAACTAGTAAAAAGTCATGATTTATAGTAAACAAAACTTTTTTTTATTTTCCATGAATTCAGGGAAAAAAATTATCGTAAACATATGACAATTTTCGCTTGTCTGTTTTACAATCTACAATTTTGCTTGTCTGTCTTAGAGACAGACAAGCAGTCACCTATTTTCATAAACAGACACTTCACTTCCGGCGTCTAAAGGTCGATAAAATCAGCTTTCTGTGTTTCAAATCTTACCAACTAAAAATTAAGCTATAATGACACTTGGATTTGTGATGATTGGGAATCTATTGGAATCGAAACAAAAGCCATTCACAAAAGGTGATTAGGTGAATATCCTCAGCTTGAAAATTTTTATGCAGGAAAAAAGAAGCATGCTGAGAGAAATTAAAAGTAAGTAGAAATGTAACATTATATATATATATATATATATATATATATATATATATATATATATATATATATATATATATATATATATATATATATATATATATATATATATATATATTAAAAAACATTTTTGAACTTGTAGGTTTCCCGAATTTTCAATCATGCATGAAAACGAAAGAAAAGAGGAAAAGAGAAAAAAAAAGAAAAAAGATAGTAAAAATTGTATTGACTATCCTCTTGTAGTAAAAATCGATGCTTGATGGTGCGCGTGCGGCGTAGCCGCACGCGCAAAATATTTTTTTTAGTATTTAGTAAAAACCGATGCGATCTAGTAACGTTTTCCTCTCTCATTTAGTAAATTCTACCAGTTCAGGGTGGCAACCCTGACACCATTCCTACACCAAAACAACAATGTCACTGCTACTCTGTTTAGCTCCCGGCTAAACTCTTGTTTATGGAAAGTCGCACAATCCCAAAAAATATACCACTGTAAATAATGGAAATAATTTGATGCATTTGGGCAGCGCAGTACCAGCTAATCATGGTCTAGTAGCAGTCTGCAGTTGAGGGATTGTAGACTACTTTTATAGAGGATGCAAATTAAAGCTAAACAGATGACAATATTGAGCTGTCTGTATTATAAAGAATGGAGATTGATAATATCAAATGACACAATGACAACAAATGACAATATCAGTTTTTTTGCATTATTCAACTACAGTTGTTTATATTACACAGAACACAGAGAAAAGTTGCAGATGACAATGTTACGTTTTTTTTCGTTCTTTTTTGTCACAGAGAATGAAGCAAAATCGTAAATAGGTGATAAGATTGCAGTAAATCTTATTGCAGAGGATAGAAAAAAAATTAAATAGCTGACAATATTGCAATTTTTTTGTATTACGTCATAAAAAAAATACAAAAAAAGGCTAAACAGATTACAACATTCATTTGTCTTTCTGAAGAAAATACATAACGAAGTAAACAAGATGACAATGAAAGATCCTTTCGAGCTATAGAGAATGGGCAAGAAAAGTAAAAAAAATCTATCTAGCTGTTTGGCTTACCGTAGCTCATTTAGCTGCTTCTGAATTTCCAGAGCAGGAAAAATACAATTTCCTCTTTAAATCTGAGTCCCCAACATTATTTTACAAGATATCAGACTTGAATTTAAAGGACTTGTTTTGCTTTTTCATAATTTTAAAGACAGAAAAGAAAAGTTCTTAAGTTTTAGTAGAAACAGAATCTTTTTTGCGACATAGTGTTATTACAAAGGAACAAAAAAGTCAAGCTGACAATTATCTTTTTTGATATGCCATAATGAAATCAAAAATTAGAAGTGAATATTGTGCATGATCTCCAAGTGAAATTTTATGGCAAAAATTTGCAGCATTGTATAGTGCAGAATGCTGCAAAAATACAGTAATTCCAAACATTGAAAAAAAAACAAATTAGACGGGGCTTTTGTTTATTAAAGTACCAAATAAGAAATATAGAAAACTGGCAATACTGCTTGAAATGCTTTACATTGTTGCGTTTACTTGGTACTAGAAGGTAACTGAATATGTTCTTGTCAAATACATTCTAGTTTTTTTTTAAGCAAGGGGGAAAATGTCAGGCTTTATCTGTTTCGACTATTCCTGTGTTTCTTATTAAAAAAAAGAAATCAATGTGTTATATTTTCTTCTACTTTTTATAATGTTGAAAATCATGATTGAATAAAAATCAAAAAGATCACCTGTCTGACTTTTTTCTTAAATAGCACAAGGACAAGGCATAGAATTGTCATCTGCTTGACTATTTTGTGTTTCTTTTTCTTAAGTATGTGGGTAAAGGAATTAAGGCTTTTGCTTAATATCTTCATTAATTCTTTAAATACTGGGAAATCAGGACGCTATCTTCCATTTGACTTTTAATGGTTTCTTTTTGGAAGAAGTCATTCTGTTTTTGTTTTTTTTTCATATGAATCTTAAGGAAATACAACCCTTTTGAGCTGAATTTAAATTTTTGTCCCAAGCTGAGGTCTCCTTTAATAGAATCTTCTAAACCTTGCAGAGCATAGAAGTTTTAGAGGAAGCAAAAAATACGATACAGAAAATAATCCTTTTTGTGGATGTGACTTTTGTGGATGTGTATGCTGAGTCACATTTTTGTGACTCAGCATAAACAAACAAAATCTCAATTCTCTAACTGCTTTAAAGATTAATTTCAGCATGCACAAATTCCTGGTTATTGAAATTCGCAAATACTGACTTTTTCATGCCCAAGAAACAAGGAAATAATTATATTATCCAATTTCCTTTGGGTTATTTAAAAGCATGTCCTTTAAATTATTTTGGAATATTTCTAAATTGGTTATATTTGCTATTTAACAAAATATTTAAATATGAACTTTATCAACCAAAATTTATTTTTTTTGGTAATTAAACTTCTGAGGAACAAGGAAATTATGGTGCTAAGCTTGAAACTGTTTCACATTTGGTATATATATTTGCATATTCAAAGGTTCCTCTATTACTCTATTTCAAAATTTTTTTATCCTTTGTCAGAAAACTTTTTTATACATCACTGAAAATTTGGCTGCATTTATCACTGCTGCCGCAAAACCAGAAAAGCAACTGTTTATTCTAGTGCAGTTTTACCAAAAGAAATTTATCAGGAGGTAGGGGAGGGTTTCTTTCCCCTACTATTAGTTGCTGATACAATTTCAGCATTGTTGCAGTGGCCAGTACTACCACAGGTAAAACTTGTATAGAGAATTGGTAAAAATCAGAAATGGAGATGTGGTATTCTAAATTACTTTTGTCTTTATTCTAGTCACCTGAACTTCAATCACCATCAAATAGATGTTTGTTGTTGTTGTGATCAAATTTGCATATTGTGTCAGATTTAAACTGAGAAATGGGTGCCAATGTATCTTGTGTTACCATGGATTGGACAAGACACAACCTAAAATAAACATGGTAAAAGTAGAAATCCATGCAGGTTTTATGTTCCCAGGTCCCCTCAGTAGAAAAATAGATACCATTCAGCGTTTTTTCTTCTTTATATTACTGGGAGAAAAAAAAAATTTAGTATTTTCACAATCTCCAATGAAGATAAAGGTACAAAACACTTCAACATCAGATTCAAAACAATCCAGCAAATGTGATGGTGAGACAATTCATGAGTATATTTCAGAGTGAAGTTACAAGCTCAGGATGCTGTATATTCAGCAAAAGCTTTAAAAAAGAGACAATCAGAGTGTAACTGGTGTTTGGCAATACCTCCCCACAAGTAAAAGAAAAACTCCTTTAGCCAGGCGCAAATATAACCCTACTTTAACGAGTCACAATTGCATAGACGCATGCTTAAACCCCAACACAATTAAGAATATATTTCAGTCAGTTCCAAGCAGTATCTGTACAAACCATGTACAGATACATATGGTTTGTGTATGTATCCACATACACAAAAGACAAAGGTGAGGTCGTGGAAAAAGCAAAAAAGTGAATGAACCAAAATTACAAAACACAATATTTATTACTGTGATGTTGAATCTACCCAAATAGCCTGCAAGAGGAAAAATTTATAGCAGCTGCAATAAACTTAATCACTTTGTAAAAGTTTACAAAAGCAATAAATAAGTAAACGTTACAAGAAAAGAAGCCTGTCCAGATATCAGCAATGGCTTCTTTGTTGATACTGTGTTTAGGATTGATACTATGAATACAAAAAAAAGACAAGGGTCGATTGATTGGTGAAATCTTTATTTAGCAATCAGGAAAGAATTGTACACTGGTGCTGGGATTATAGTAAATATTATTCCAGTAAAAATACTGTAACTGTATCACACATCTACAGAAACTGGAAGCAAGATGTTCAGATAACCAATTTATTTAAACCCAAGCACATACAAAATAAGCAAGCATAAGCAAACAATAATATCTCATGCACAAGAAAGGAATAAGCAATTACAATATCAGCATAAGCACGTCTAGTAACAAAATAAATAAATATTACAATACTAAATAAATGCCACATAGCACAACTGCTACATCTTCTTTCTTTTGGAAAATTTAAAGATCTGTTTTGGTTTTACAAATGAATTCTTTGGGTTTTGATGACTAGTCTTCCCGAGCGAGTTCTGAAATTTGTAGTGGTAGGGGTAGAAGCTGTTGGGACGCCATGTTCTTCATGTTTATTGTATGCAGCACCATCTTCTGTAGTTGTATTATCCGTGTCATCACTTAGCTTGTCTGTATGTGATTGATGGGAATTTTCCACACGTTTCAAGAGATTGATTCTGTTACGTTGGATAATTGAACAGCCCGCATTCTTTACAAGATATGATCTAGGTGAATAGCTAACATCAACAACTCTCCCTTTAGTCCACCTAGCATCAGGAGTCTTTTGAATGCTCACTTCTGCACCAATTTGTAATGGAGGTAGGGGTTTTGCTGTACGATCATAATACGATTTTTTTTGGTCTTGTTCAATTGCTGGTTTTTGTTCAAAATCCGTATGGTTGATGATTTTCTTTTGTAACTGATTTGAGGTTACAGGTAGTATTGACCATAATTGCCGGCTCATTGATAATTCTGCAGATACAGCAAACCCATCAATGGGAGTATTTCCGTATTCCAATATTCCAATGTAAGGGTCTTGTTTTCCTAGTTTTGCTTTTGTAATAATCCGTTTGCAGGTCTGTACACATTTTTTGACAAGTCCATTGGATTTGGGAAACCATGGGCTAGAGGTTTTGTGCTGGATTGCCCACTGCTCGGTAAAATTTTTAAATTCAGAGGCACTGAATTGAGGATCATTGTTGGTGGCTAGTAGTGAGGGGATTCCATGTCTTGCAAACTGTCCCTTGAGCTTAATGATTATTGCCACAGATGTTGTGGAATCTAATCTATATACCTCAAAATATCTGCTATAGTAATCTCCCGTCACTGCTATAGTAATCTACCATGATGAAATTGAGCCATAAAAGGTCTAAGATATTACAGACTTAGTAGTAAGAAATACCATTTTATTTATTTGCTGGAAAATAAACTGGATGAATATTCTAGAACAGGACTTTCTAGCATAAAGCCCCTTAAAATTTTGGATCTGTTACTAAAATGTCTATTTGTCTTTAAATTTGACTCTCATGCATCTCTGCTAGAAAACAGAAAACTATAAATTTTTATTGACATATCTGATAGGAGAAAAGGTGGATTTAAAGAAAAAAATAACATAAGGACCCCAGTATACAGAAATGATTATTTTTCGCGAATTTCCTTCTCGTTTATAAAAGAAAATCCATTGTTGCACAAAATCCTACTTTTGGACGGATAGAAAATCCTACTCTTAGAAAAAATAGAAGTGGGAACACAAAATTTATCAATAACTAAGAAAATATTATGCCAATTGCACAACTTTCTCCAGAGGTCAAGAGGATTTTTCATAGCGTTGAGAAAAAATGCTAATTCTTTTTGTGCACTTTGTGAGATACAAAGAGGAATCCAATTCATAAAACTGAGAACTGTTGCATGTCCTTGAAATGCCAAATAACAGTGCTAACTCTAAAGGCAGATAAGACAAACATATTCAGAAGCAGAAAGGGGCATTATAAAATTATGTTAGCTACTGCTCAAAGCCTAAGCAAGGACGGTTTTCTTAGAAAGCAAAGCTAATTATGCCAAGACAGCTAAAATGAGAACAGAATGTAAAGAATCAAAGAAGAAAAGCTCAACCCTCTCCCTTTGTCCAAAAAAGAAAATCCTAGAAATGTGCATCATACTCAAGCTACAGCATATTATGCAAGCAAGGCCATTGATGTATCTCAACTGCTCAATTGATGTAATCAGCAACTGACAATAAACTTAGTAACTAGAATGATTAAATAATTTTAAATAATCTTAGCACAATCCTGAAACATTCCAAGTTTTATACCAAACTTGTACATAACCTGAAACTGGAAATATAATGAAAAGAATTGTGAGGGTTAACTTAATGCGTCATAAAAAAGTGCTTTCTGAAGAGAAGTTTAACAGGATTTGCAAGTTCATGACAGAATAGCTGCGTTTTTTTTTCGAAGTTCCGTGTTTCATGGTTCATGTTCCAAGTTTCATGTTCTAGCCCAAAAAGGCAGTTTTTTTAGCGTTAGTGTTATCTATCCATGTTCCTGGTTGAACCTCTAAAAAAGCAATTTATGAAAAGTGGCAAAATATTCAAAACTGTCGAAACATGTGGAAAAATTCTGAGCTTTTTACTTGCCTGTTTTCTTGTACACATATGTTTCACCTTGGCTTCTATTCAAAAACGCATATTCAGCAGGATCTATGTCCATTTTCGTCCCTTCCATCTTATCTTTTCTTTTGTCATCTACAGATAACTTTTTTCTATATGGATAGGGACCAATCGAACACGGAACACGCACAAAGAGCAAGTTCCAACTTTGAGGAAACAGACAGTCGAAGAGGCAACATGATGTTTCGTGTTGTGCAAAAAAACGAAGTTTTGTTAAAACATGATTCTGCGTGTTTTGTCGAAAACGCAAAAATAGCAAAACACGATTAAACCACGGAACCAACCACGCAAAAAAACACCACTAATATTTACAACCATAGTAATAACAAGCATTACTTTATATTATTCTTATAATACATATATAGTTCTGAAAACTCATTAAGAATTTCACAGAAAACAGTTCTTAACAGACGTTTGGTATAATATTGGATAGGGCTATTCCACCAGTTATTAGAAGAAAAACAAAGGTCCTACATCAAATTTTGAAGGACGTTTTTATGGCCAAAAAAAAGAGCATAAAAAAGGAAAAATTCAAGGGAATATATTTCTTTACCAAGAAGAAATAAAGTCTTGACACTCCATGCTGCAATATTACTATCCAAAACCACAGATTATTATGAAACCTAGTATACAATCTGTGCTAAAACTATAAGGTTGCCCATTTGTGGTATGACATTTTGTGGCAAATTTCAAGTAGTCCTGCCACTACATGGATCCCTCTCCCACTATTTATGAAATTCTGGCTATTTCTCTGTTGCAGTGTTGATTTGAAGTTAGCACTAGAAATTTCTGTATTTGCTAAAATTTAATCCAAACCCCCCTTTTATAAATCCTGGATAGGCCACTCAGTTAGAACAGAATAAGGCTTTATTCTTAAAACTTTTCACAAGCGATAAATCACCGAATTTAAGTTTGTGTCATACAAAAAAAAAAGTCATACAAAGACCATCACAAGCACTTCAATGAAATTAGGATCAGGGACACCAAAACATTAAGATATATAAACAGACAAAATACAGACAAATATAAATTAAACAATTAAGAAAAATATTAAAGTAGCATAAAATAATGTCATATCAAACAGGTCATACATTAAAGGTAAAACTTTAGTCATAAAACAGCATATAATAAAATAAGTCATAAAAAAAATTACAAGAGTGTCAAAAAAGTAAAAAAAAGAATTCATTAAGAGGCATTAAAGGTGTTAAGGATTTGAGTGAAGGTTGGTATAAAGCTATCTAAATATATTCTTGTTTTAGTCTTTACAGGTTTTAGAAAGGGGATGGGATTTTTTGCCTCTCTTGGGAGAGGCTTCCGTTCAGGATTATGGGAAGGCAAAAAAAGTTCTTCAGTTCGGATATTGGCTCTTGCATTACCACCAAAATGGAGGCACAGATCATGTTGTCTATTTTTGAGGGTTTTGATTTTAAACTTTTGTAAGAAGTAGGAGTAAGGCAACTTCCCTTCCCGTGCGATTATTTTTAAAGCCCTTTTCTGGACTGATTCCAACCTTTTGACTTGATTTTTATTTTGTGAGAAGTGCCATAAAAGGCAGGCATATTTGAGAGTTGGACGAATAAAAGATATATAAAATTTCAAAATATGAGAAGCAGGGCATTGATATTTTGCCAATTGCTTAAGGAAAGCTATGGAAATATTGGCTTGCTTGGTTATATTTGAAATATGGGCTTCCCATTTAAGATCAGAAGTTATAGTTACTCCCAGAAGTTTTATTTTTGTGTCCTAAGTTCACTTGGAATAATAGACGTAATGAAGGGGCTGTGCTTAGAAAATTTATTGTTAGAATTGTAGATTTCAATGGGTTTATATGCATTTCATTTTTGAGGGCATCTGTTGCAACATATTCAAGGATTTCTAGTGGACTACTTTTTATATTTTTCCTGGCAACCTCTAGTAGAGTCACATCATCCACAAATTTCCATTGTAAGGGGATATCTTCTGCCAAATTGTTTACCATTATGCTGAATAAGATGGGTTCAGTTATACTACCTTGGGGTATTCTGTTATAGACTGGTAGAGGTTCAGAATATGTAGTATTCATGTATTTGACCACTTGAGATTGTTGGCTTAAAAATGATAAGATAATTTTTACCAGAGAGGGGTCGACTAGGAATTCATGGGAAATTTTATCAACTAAAACATTATGGTCAACATAATTGAAAGCCTTTTCTGGGTCAACTGAGATGAGATTAGCCCAGGTATTTGGTGTCTCTAGGTTTTTCAGTATTGTGTCATACATATGTACTAGATAGTGAGATATTGACACCTTTGAAACATTTCCAAATTGTTGGATTTCAATACATTCTGCAATTGAGACCCTGAGCTAGTCAGATAAAAATGATTCATACAGCTTTGAAAAAAGTGATGTTAATGTTGTTGGTCTAACTTTGTCAAAATCAACCACAGCACCTTTTTTAGGAACTGGAGTTACATAACCTTGTGTCCAAAGACCTGGGAATTCACCTGTTTTTGTGATCTCATTGAAAATTCAACCAGTGGCTCTGAGATTTTATTGGAGAAAGCTTTTACAAGTGTGATCAGAATGTCTATGGGGCAGATACTGGTTCTTCTAATTTTTGGATTTTATTTGTAATCTCAGATTTTCTGATAATTGGTAAATTATCTTCAGAGGTTTGGGAGGAAATCCTTTCCGGATTCAGGGGTAGGTAACGTAGGGAGATAAAACTAAGGTGGAGGTTTAAGTCATTTGCGATTTTTATAGGAGGCTTGTTTAGGTTAAGGTTCTTTGCCATAAATAAGTTTTATTTCCTCATACCATTTTTTTTGGATTGGTACTGCATAAGTGATTCATTTTGTTTTTGTAGAAATTTGATGCAGCCCTACGAAGTTGCTTCTTTAAATTTTTTCTTAATTTGTTGGTCTCTAGAATTTTTCCTTCTTTGAGGCATTTAACTTTTTCCAGACTTATTTTTTAAGGTTATGATTGAAGAACAGTTTGTCAGTGGAATATTTTTTGGTCTTTTTTACTGGGAATGATCCAATGTAGTGTTTAGTTAGGAGTCCATGGAGCCATAAGACTTTGTCATTAACATCTTCTGCATTTATAATTTCACTCCAAGTTTCACTTGTTTATCTGATTTCCAAACTTCAATAAGCCTTTATCTGTTACTGATCTGGAGCAAATTTTCAGTAACCTTATAATTGTGTTTGGCCTCAAAATCTGGGATAATTTTAATTGAATAATGGTAGCTACCACCAAGTGTTAAGTCATACTAATGAGATGGGACAATAGCAAACCACTTCTCAGGCTCACCACATTTCTTTATGCTTTTGCAATTATCAACAATATAAATTCACACCATTATTCAGTGACTGACAAATATACACTAGACTGCTTATGGGAGATTAAATGAGAGGAGCTTTTTATATGTGCTGAGACTGTAGTAGACAAACATTAATGATTATGACCCTATTGGCTAAATTTATCTACAGTGATCGGACCCAATCAAAGGAGATCATGACTCTAATGTACATAATACACTGCTATGAGCCTGAAAGAGTGTCAAGCTTAAATTAAGCAAATGTGTGTTCAAGTGTTAAAGTACACATATTTTGGATTCATAATACTTGAATCCAACATTCTCTTAATCTAGAAGAGTCTGACTTTAAAGACTAAAGTTAACTAAGCAGTTAAGCAGTTAACTAAAGCAGTTAAAGTTAACTGCTTCAAATAGAGATTAATGTTCTTTATTTCAGAATAAAGAGTAAATCTCTTATTCTAAGAAAGATAAAGTATGAATGGATTAAAAGGGACAACCCATACTGTAGATTTTATTTAAAAATGCCAAGGACTTTGCAACACATCATTTTTAAATGCCATGGCAGAGTTTACCTGGCAGCAAATATCAAATGTAGATTTGAAAGGCTAAAGACAAATAGAGACACTGATGAGCTGTTGAAAGCGAATTATAATGTAGGAGGTGAAAGATGACTGTAGCCTATAAAAATATTATTCATTTTTTAGTGGATAATAATATTGTTTGAGTCAGTTTACCCATAGAGCTCTCCAGTGCAGAAGAGAGGGTATTTGTTTAGCCTTGGGACACCTCATAAGGAGACATATTAAGAAAACAATTCTTACTTTAAAATATGTATAATGATCCTAGTTCTTATATTATCCAAGGGTAGAAACCTTTATCATCAAGTCTTTCCTCTAAAATTCCTCAAAAGAGAAAAAGTTTCCTAATATCACCACGTTTTTAATTCAATACTTAAGTCTTTTTAAATTGCCGCTTTAAATTGCCGCCTAATAAGTTCTTTTATAGATAGCGTTCATGCCGGTCTTTTTTTTTTATTTATTTAAAGAGCAGTGGCATAAATACAAAATATTAATAGCAGTGGCAAAGGGCAAATAGCAGTGGTGAAGGGCAAATAGCAGTGGTGTAAATACAAAATATTAATAGCAGTGGTTAGGTTAGGTTAGGTTACAAAAGAAGCACGGAATTTCGAAGGGCAAATAGCAGTGGCGTAAATACAAAATATTAATAGCAGTGGTGAAATATTTTTTTTTAATGAGTTTTTTTTTAATGAGCACTGGCAAAAATACTGTTTTTTTAATAAATTTTTTGTTAATGGCATGATTTATAACAGAATTCACAATTTCTATAATCTCAATATACCACTACTTTTTCTTTAAACACGTTTTTTGACACACGTGCTAAACATGTGCTAAACGCTATATCTATAAAACAACTTATTTGGTGGCAGTTTACAGTAGCAATTTCAAAAGACTTTAGCATTGCATTAACAATGTGGTGATATTTGAAAACTTTTTCTGTTTTGAGGATTTTTAGAGGAAAGACTTGATAAAGGTTCTCCCCTTGGATAATATAAAAACTAGGATCATTACACATACTTTAAAGAAAGAATTGTTTTCTTAACATGTCTCCTTATGAGGTGTCCCAAGGCTAAACAAATACCAAAGAGAGCAAGTAAGAAGAGCTGTATTGGTACCCACTGGCCAGTAGTGTATCCAGGGGGGAGGGGGAGCAGCCCCCCCCCCAAAAAAAAAAAATTTGGTATTTGCTTAGCCTTGTGACACCTCATAAGGAGACATGTTAAGAAAACAATTCTTACTTTAAAATATGTATAATGCTTCTAGTTCTTATATTATCCAACGGGAGAACCTTTATCATCAAATCTTTTCTCTAAAAATCCTCAAAAGAGAAAAAGTTTCCAAATATCACCACATTGAAAATTCAATGCTTAAGTCTTTTGAAATTGCTGCTGTAAACTGCCGCCAAATAAGTTGTTTTATAGATAGCGTTTAGCACGTGTGTCAAAAAATGTGTTTAAAGAAAAAGTAGTGGTAAATTGAAATTATAGAAATTCCATGCATATTTTGTATTTTCAGTCAACCTAACCTAACCTTAGGTTAAAAAAGGTAATTTTTATATTATTTCATTTCTTTTCAATTTTGTGCATATTTTGTATTTTCGGTTTTTCACCAAAAATACACCTTTTTGATTTTTGCCACTGCTATTAATAATTTTGAATTTACGCCACTGCTATTCACCCTTTGCCACTGCTCTTTAAAAAAAAAAATATTAAAAAGACCGGCATGAATGCTATCTATAAAAGAACTTAGGCCTATTAGGCAGCAATTTAAAGCAGCAATTTAAATTGAATTTTCAACGTGGTGATATTTGGATTTTCAACGTGGTGATATTTGGAAAATTTTTCTCTTTTGAGGATTTTTAGAGGAAAGGCTTGATGATAAAGGTTCTCCCGTTGGATAATATAAGAACTAGGATCATTATACATATTTTAAAGTAAGAATTGTTTTCTTAACATGTCTCCTTATCAGGTGACACAAGGCTAAACAAATACCAAAAATTTCTGTTCTTCTTCCTTTTTTAAGTGCCAATATAGTAAGTTCCGAAATATTCACGGTTTCAACTTATTTGTAACACCCTATGCAAAAATATAATTAAGACTTTGAAATCAGAAGAGGGTTAACATAGTAGCCTAGCTTGACAATACCTTCCCGAACATGTTTTTTGCTTTGGATTCATTAATAAAAGTTTCATTTTGCTAACCTAGCCCCTTTAGAAGGTAGTCCTATCTTATTTAGAATAACATATAATTACTTGATTTATGCCGTTTCTTCTTCTGGTAGATATATAGCAGCGTTGCCGCCCTGACCTGGAAGAATTTAATGTAATCTAAGAGGAAAATTTTACTAAATCGCATCTGTTTTTACTAAATGATAAAAGAAAATTTTTGCGCGTGCGGCTGCCGCCGCACGCGCACCATCATGTATCGATTTTACTATAGGAGGATAATCAATAGATTTCCACTATGTTTTTTCCATTTTCTTCTTTTTTTTTCTCTTTTCCTCTTTTCTTTTGTTTTCATAGTATGATTGAAAATTCCGGAAACCTATAAGTTCAAAAATCCTTTTTTTTATTATTTGAATATACTACTTGATAGGCTTTATATTCCAGATGCGGTATATCCAAGATGTCAAACAATAGTCTGGAATCGTAGATTCTGGAAATCCTTCTGGGGAAGCCTGGCTTTAAATTTATTAATGGTCTTCAGGTCAAAAAATTCAGATATATTGAAAAATTAAAAAACAATCAACGAAGAAAAACAGCTACAACTCATATTCACGAAGCAATTTAGGCGATGGAGTGCTTGGAATCTGAGGTGTGTTTGAAAATTACAGCTTTTAAAATTTGTCCCCCAGTTTCCGTTTTTAGGTTTGAAATCTAAACCCTTCAATTTTGCATTTTAAGAGGAAATTTGCCACTTTTAAAACACTAATTGGGCTGATCTTTAAATAAGGGATAAGGTGCTTACAAAGATTTCTGGCAAATTTTAAAGCAATTAATTTAGGATTTTTTTTAAATGATTTTTCTGGAATCTCTCTCGTTCGTATTCAAGGGAATCAAAAACTAAGACAATCTATGCCACTTCAAAATAGAAATGACTTAATCAGCTACCAGTTTAGTTGTAAAAATGTGTAAATTAAAAAGTGCACCTCAAATTAGGCTAGGGCTGCCAAGAAAAAAGAAACTTATATAACATACAATAATAAGTTTTAAAAAAAATTGTGTCAATATTCTTCAGGTCAGGCAAATCATACAAATTGAACAGTAAAAAGAAAAACATGTAGTCACAATTAAAGAAAGTTGAACTTAAAAGGCTTTAATCGTCCTTGGCCTTATCCGAATAAAATATCCACTAGTGTCAAAAGGATCTACTGAAGGAATCTACATGTTTCCATTTCTTGATAGCCCGAGTCAAATCGCTGGGGATCACCCAGTCATGTACTCCACTTGACGACCTGAGAACAAGTTGCTTCGTTTTTATCAGGGATGAAACACTCGAGACATTTAGCCTATTCCGGTTTTTCGTTTTTATGACCGACAAAATCAAGAACTGTCTCTCTGCTCTTGTACTTGAATGGGGCAAGCTGCAGAGAGTCAGAACGAACTTTGGCAAGTATGGAAAAAGTTTGTTTCCAGCAGCGTCTTTAAAAAGGGACAAGGCTAACTAACAAACGTAGCAGCTGCTATGAGAGTCTAAGAAAATTTTCCGAAAACAAATTAAGCCGGCATACCAGTCCTGATTTTAAATAGTTTGCCTTTCAAAGCGAGTATCAAGAAGAAGCCGAAAGAAAAAAAGAGATTTTTAAGCGCTAGGGTTGACGCGAAATCGCAAAAATGAGATAAATAATACCCATAATATCTAACGTAATCGAAATAAGATTTTGTAATGAATGGACTCTAATTTTTTCCCCCTGTACTCATGGAAAAAAAACAAAAGTTTGGTTTACTACAAATCATGACTTTTACTAGATTTCGGGAAAATTACTAGATCCTCTAAATTTACAAGATTTTTTTCTTTTTACTGGATCTAGTAAAATCCTACTGACGGTGGCAACCCTGATAGAGAGGTTGCACAAGCTGGGTTGAAGTTTCAAATTTTTTTTCCAAGAGTGGCTTTCGGTATCTCCTGAAATATAAAAGGTGCTTCTGGTGTTAGCTGAATTTTTTTTCTTCTACATGCCACTGATGTCTGTAATACAGACATCCAACTGAAATAATTTTATGATACCAATCAATTTGTAACTTGTGTTTGTCTATCCTCAGTTTCTTAGGCCTCTAGCACGCGTCATCACAGATTGTCCAAAGGCACCCGAATCCGCAACCACTTTAATATGTCAGTGGTCACAGTCAGTGGCAAAGAAAAATCTTCTGACAGTTTGGGCAGAATTTTAATTTGTCCCCTGTTTTTTTTGGATTTCCCCCTTAACTATTACACATAGGATTAATAAAACTTATTTAGAAACTTATTAAATTTATAAAAACCCCTATGCCTTCCCAAGGCCAGAAAATAATTTGCACTTTACTGAAAAAAATATAAATATTTTTACTTTTATAACTTTAAAAAATCAAATAATATTAAGATTTTTATTACTAAATATCAGTAAATGTATATAAAACTGACAATGCACATTCGTTTGTATTTTTTTCAGTTAAGTGCAAAATATGTTATGGCCTTGGGAAGGCATAAGGGTTTTGAGCCCAACTTATGATAATTTCTTCTCGTTTTGAGTTTGACTCGGTTATTTATTGTAATTTCTGCTCGTTTTGGGTTTCATTTATTTATCGATGCTGATTTGTGGTAGTTTCACGCTTGGTAGATTATTTGATTTTATTTTTGTTCATTTCTTGTTTAGTGGAGTTCTTTACTTTTCTTTGAAAAACTTATTTTGTGGAAAAAGTCTTTTGAATTAAATTCTGTTTGTTTTATATTGACATAGTCTTTTCAGAGAAAAAGAAAATAATACTTTAAGTCTTTTTGTTTTTTTAAGAATTTATAGTTTGACCTGCTATTTGTATGCTGGAGAAAATTTTCAGCAATTTTTAACAACATACACCCTCTTAAGAATCTGGACACAAATAGTAGTGTTTAATTTAGTTTCATACCTCCTCTAGTTGACCTGAAATGGAAAACTTGATACCATTCGCAAAAAAATATATTTACTTTCTTTGATTGCTTCGATAAACTTACGCTATTTTGATTTGGTTAAATTTTAGGAGGTTAATTTTAAACCGAAGACGACGGTGACGGCAACGTTCTTCTGTTCCAAAGACACAATCGCGCTGAAATTTCCTACGTTGCCGCACTTGCCTCCAAGTTATTGTCTATTCCTGCGACTAGTGTGACCGCAGAACGACTATTTTTGGTGGTAAGCCTGATAGTGACTATGATAGTGACTTAGAAAAGAAATGGCCTCAGTCCACACAGAGTAGATAAATTAATTGAGGGCTCTGAGGGGGTTATCATCATAAAAGACCTAATTTCCAGAACGTTCAACTACGTTGAAAAAAATGAATATCTCAAAATTTTGATTTGATGTGTTTGGGAAAATGGTGGACGTAAGAGGGGCGTTAGTTGCTATCCAATCACTTTGAACTATTAAAAAAGACACTAGCCCTTTCAATTTCCAATTGAATGAGCCCTTTTGAAGTTTTTACGACAACGCTTTCAAAAAAACTTTATATGCCCCCAGGGCATAACTGAAAACCCTTGCACTGAGGGCTCTGAGGGGGTTATCATCCTAAAAGACAAAATTTCCAGAACTTTCAACTACGTTGAACAAAATGGATATCTCAAAATTTTAATTTGATTGGTTTGGGAAAATGGTGGGAAGGAGAGGGGCGTTAGTCGCTATCCAATCACTTTCAACTATTAAAAAAGGCACTAGGCCTTTCAATTTCCAATTGAATGAGCCCTTTTGAAGTTTCTACGACAACGCTTTCAATAAAAACTTTATATGCCCCCAGGGCATAACTTACAACCCTTGCCCTGAGGGCTGTGGGGGGAGGGGTTGTCATTCTTAAAGACCTAATTTCCACAACTTTCAACTACTTTGAATAAAATGGCTATCTAAAAATGTGGATTGGATGTGTTTGGGAAAAGGTGGGCGTGAGAGGGGGTTAGTTGCCCTCAAATCACTTTCGACTATTTAAAAGGGTACTAGTACTTTGAATTTCAAATCGACTGAGCCCTTTTTCAAGTTTCTACGACAAAGATTTCAATAAAAACCTTATATACCCCCAGGGCATAACATATAATCCTTCCCCTGAGGGTTGTGGGGGAGTGTCCCCCTCAAAAACACATTTTCTATCTGAAAATAAACTACGCTGAACAAAATGGCTATCTCAAAATTTTGATTGGATGTATTTGGGGGAATGATGGGCGTGAGGGGGGGGGGGATAGTTGCCCTCAAATCACTTTCAACCATTAAAAAGAGTACTAGCCCTATTGAATTTCCAATCGAATGAGCCTGTTTTGAAGTTTCTACGACAACGCCTTCTATAAAAACCTTATATGCCCCAGGATATAACTTTTAAAACCCTTGACCTGAGGGTTGTGCGGGAGTTTCCTGCCCAAAAACATATTTTTATCTGGATATCAACTACGCTGAACAAAATGGCTATCTCAAATTTTTGATTGGATGTGCTTGGGGGAATGATGGGCGTGGGGGGGGGGCGCTAGTTGCCCTCCAATCACTTTTTACTATTAAAAAGGGTACTAGCCCTTTGAATTTACCATCGAATGAGCCTGTTTTGAAGTTTCTACGACAACTCATTCATTAAAAACCTTATATAGCCCCAGGGCATAACTGAAAACCCTTGCCCCGAGAGATGTGGGGGAGTGTCTTCCTCAAAAAGATATTTACTATCTGGATATCAGCTAGGCTGAACAAAATGGCTATCTCAAAATTTTTATTGGATGTGTTTGGGGGAATGATGGGCGTGGGCGGGGGGGGGCTAGTTGCCCTCAAATCACTTTTGACTATTAAAAACGGTACTAGCCCTTTCAATTTCCAATCGAATGAGCCTGT
This sequence comes from Artemia sp. Qi Xiang Cuo, assembly GCF_049724085.1. Taxonomy (NCBI): domain Eukaryota; kingdom Metazoa; phylum Arthropoda; class Branchiopoda; order Anostraca; family Artemiidae; genus Artemia; species Artemia sp. Qi Xiang Cuo. The sequence continues at coordinate 13,923,881 of NC_142795.1, forward strand.
TTTGAAGTTTCTACGACAATGCCTTCGATAAAAACCTTATTATACCACCAAGGCATAACTTAAAACCCTTGCCCTGAGGGTTGTGGGGGAGTGTCCTCCTCAAAAACATATTTTCTATTTGGAAATCAAGTTCGCTGAACAAAACGGCTATCTAAAAATTTTTAATGGATGTGTTTGGGAGAATGATGGGCCCCCCGGGGGGGGGGGGGGGGTTAGTTGCCCTCCAATCACTTTCCACTATTAAAAAGGGCACTAGCCACTCCAATTTCCAATCGAATGAGCCCTTTTCGAAGTTTCTACTACAGCTCATTCGATACGAAATGCCCGGGTGGAGAAAAAAAAACACATTGTGCCCACATTGTTCTTTACTTAGGCAGCGCTAGCGCGCTGCCAATAATAGGAAGAAACCGAAGACGACGGTGACGGCAACGTTCTTCTGTTCCAAAGACACAATCGCGATGAAATTTCCGACGTTGCCGCACTTGCCAGCAAGTTATTGTCTATTCCTGCGACTAGTGTGACCGCAGAAAGACTATTTTTGGTGGTAGGCCTGATAGTGACTATGATAGTGACTTAGAAAAGAAATGGCCTCAGTCCACACAGAGTGGATAAATTAATTTTCATTCACGATAACTATAGCCACATCCCGCAGTTCTAATATACTTCTGAAGTTTGCATGAAGAAGTTTTTTTCGACGCACTAATATTCAAAGATAAATGATGAATTCTTTGATACGGTATTCAAAGTTTTGTATACAGTAATTTTCGAGGAATGAAAATAATACTAATTTTCATTATTTATTCTGTAAGAAAAACATAGCTCTTAGATATTTCAACTATTCTGCAACGATTCTGAAATGCCACAGCCATTTCGTTTTTACCAGATTTCTACTTCTCTTGATGAATAATGAATAAGACCAGAGTCCAGCCAGCGACTCGCAAAGTTTCTACCTCATGAATAGGTAGAATATGTTGTAAATGAAAATTGGATTTGAGGAAGACTAAAATCTATTCTATAAATCATATTCAACAACTTTCTATATAAGCCTTATATGCACCCAGGGCATAACTTAAAACCCTTGCAATGAGAGTTTTGAGGGGGTTATCATCCTAAAAGACCTAATTTCCAGAACTTTCAACTACGTTGAACAAAATGGATATCTCAAAATTTGATTTGATGTGTTTGGGAAAATGGTGGGCGTGAGAGGGGCGTTAGTCGCTATCCAATTACTTTCAACTATTAGAAAAGGCACTAGCCCTTTCAATTTCCAATTGAATGAGCACTTTTGAAGTTTCTACGACAACGCTTTCAATAAAAACTTTATATGCCCCCAGGGCATAACTGACAACCCTTGCACTGAGGGCTCTGAGGGGGTTATCATCCTATAAGACAAAATTTTCAAAACTTTCAACTACGTTGAACAAAATGGATATCTCAAAATTTACATTCGATCTGTTTGGAAAATGGTGGGCGTGAGAGGGGCGTTAGTCGCTATCCAATCCCTTTCAACTATTAAAAAAGGCACTAGGCCTTTCAATTTCTAATTGAATGAGCCCGTTTGAAGTTTCTATGACAACGCTTTCAATAGAAGCTTTACATGCCCCCAGGGGATAACTTACAACCCTTACACTGAGGGCTGTGGGGGAGGGGCTGTCATCCTTAAAGACCTAATTTCCAAAACTTTCAACTACGTTGAATAAAATGGCTATCTAAAAATTTTGATTGGATGTGTTTGGGGAAAATGTAGGCATGATAGGTGGGCTAGTTGCCCTCCAATCACTTTTGATTATTAAACCGGGTACTATTCCTTTGAATTTCATATCAGAGGAGCCCCTTTTCAAGTTTCTACGACAAAGATTTTAATAGAAATCTTATATGCCCCCAGGGCATAACTTATAATCCTTGCTCTAAGGGTTGTGGGGGAGTGTCCTCCTGAAAAATATATTTTCTACCTGGAAATCAACTACCCTGAACACAATGGCTATCTCAAAATATTGGGGGAATGATGGGTGTGGGTGGGGAGGGGGGCTAGTTGCCCTCCAATCACTTTCGACTATTAAAAAGGGCACTAGCCTTTTGAATTTCCAGTCGAATGAGCTTTTATTGAAGTTTCTACGACATCGCCTTCTTTAAAAACCTTATATATCCCCAGGGCATAACTTAAAACCGTTGCCCTGAGGGATAGGGGGGAGTGTCTTCCTCAGAAACACATTTTCTATCTAGAAATCTACTACGCTGAACAAAATGGCTATCTCAAAATTTTAATTGGATGTGTTTGGGGGAATGCTGAGCGGGGGGGGGGGGGGCTAGTTGCCCTCCAATCACTTTCGACTATCAAAAAGGGTACTAGCCCTTTGAATTTCCAATCGAATGAGCCTGTTTTGAAGTTTCTACGACAACGCCTTCTAAAAAACCTCAAATGCCCCCAGGGCATAACTTAAAACCCTTGCCCTGAGGGTTGTGGGGGAGTGTTCTCCTCAAAAACATTTTGTCTATCTGGAAATCAATTACGATGAACAAAATGGCTATCTCAAAATTTTGATTGGCTGTGTTGGGGGGAATGGTGGGCGTGGGGGGGGGCCAAGTTGCCCTCCAATCACCGTCGACTATTAAAAAGGGTACTAGTCCTTTGAATTTCCAATCGAATTAGCCTGTTTTGAAGTTTCTACGACAACGCCTTCTATAAAAAACCTTAAATACCCCCAGGGCATGACTTAAAACCCTTGCCCTGGGGGTTGTGAGGGAGTGTCCTCCTCAAAAACATATTTTCTATCTGAAAATCAACTACGCTGAACAAAATGGCTATCTCAAAATTTTGATTGGATGTGTTTGGGGGAATGATCGGCGTGGGGGGGGGGGCTAGTTGCCCTCCAATCACTTTCGACTATTAAAAAGGGTACTAGCCACTCCAATTTCCAATCGAATGAGCCCTTTTCGAAGTTTCTACGACAACTCCTTCGATACGAAGTGCCCGGGTGGAGAAAAAACACATTGTGCCCACATCGTTCTTTACTTAGGCAGCATTAGCGCGTTGCCTATGATATACATACCAAGTTTAGCGATAGAAATAGGCTTTTTAATTGTCAATAACGCACAACGGAAGATAATTGTGTTTAACCATGTGGCTGTGGAAATTTTTACAGTTTTCCGTCCTGCATCTGACATTTTTCGCTTAGCTTGCCTATTTTTTCAAGTGCATCTCACTCGTTATTGCAACACGTTGAACACTGAATATCAAAGCTGTGTTTGAAATCTCATAAACATAATACTAATAAGAAAACCCAATAAAACAGGAAATGGGGATCATTCACTTGACCTGTTCAATAACAAGGCGTCTTATTGAGCATTACTTTGGTATGCCAATCACTGCGTACTAGTTTGATTAGCACAGTCTCTGTAAAAATTCATTAGGCCAGAAATTTTAACCAAGAGCAACTTCAATGTATTAGACCAAAAATGCGCGTTTTGGCCTAAAAAGCGCCATGTTCAAGAAAAGGTATTCCTTGTTAACTGAAAAGTTTAACGGTGCCACCCACAAACAGAAGTGTCAAAGATTACCAAAGGAAGACATTTGACAACTATGCTTGACGACGCACAAATATTCAACTTTTTTTGCCCGCCAAGACTCTTCGCGACTACGACTACGACTTGGCAAAAACTTTTCGTTCACATGTGTCTCAAAAGGGATGTTCTTTTGCACTAAGATCTTACATCTTTCTTCAAAGATTTCCGCTCTTTTAACTCAGCTTTGTTCTAAGATCTTACAACTCACTGATGTTAGCAAAAAGTGTGAAGGACGTCATCTTTCTGCCACATAGAACAATGATGAGAGAACTTTGATGATTTACTCATCATTAGGGCCGTTCTTTTGCTCTAAGATCTAACATCTCAGATCTCACATCTTTCTACAAAGATTTCCGCTCTTTTGTTCATCTTTGTTCTAAGATCTTACAGCACACTGATGTTAGTAAAAACTGTGGAGGACGCTATCTTTCTGCCACATAGAACAATGATGAGATAACTCTAATGATATACTCATCATTTTTCTTAGACCACTGATGAGAGCATAATTGTGAAAGACGTTTGCGAAAGAACGCCATAAGATGTAAGATCTTAGTGCTAAGATTTCACTTTTGAGCGTTCTTTGTCAAAAGATATAACATCGTAGTCCAAAGATGAGTAAAAGAACAGGCCTATCGTTCTTAGACCGCTGATCAGAGCAGAATGATGAAAGGCGTTTGCAAAAGAACACTATAAGATGTAAGATTTTAGTGCTAAAATTTCTTTTTTAAGCGTTCTTCGTAAAAAGATGTAATATCTTAGCACAAAGATGAGTAAAAGAACGGCCCTAGAGTCTCAGCCCTATGCGTAGTAATAGTTCAACTCGGATCAATGCACCAGCAACTAAGGCTAGGTTTCAACCAATTACATCGAAGATTAGTGGCAAGAAATATGACAGGAACGGAGGATGAGCAAAATGGTACAAATATGTAACGGCATAAGAGTTTGATTTTCTTCAAGAGCTTCTGTGCATTAGAAGAACAGATAGTTTCTGTTTGATATGACAGAGAAAAAATACAAGAATTTTTCGACGAAGCAAAATGCACGGGAGGTGATTGGGAGGTCACTTGCTCAAAAGTAAGATTGAGGCCTTTATTACCTGCATTTTCAAATACCACTTGGGATGCTTGCTTAGTAAAGCCAAGACGGATAGTCTTAGGGTGAAAGGCAAAGCTGGCATAACCCTTTTTCAGAATTAAATCAAAATTATGTCATTTCACTTGTTGATATAATCCAGTCAAATTTCTTGCCTCTAATCTTCGATGCAGTTGGTTAAAGCCTTGTATTAGTTCCTGATGATTTGATCCAAATTAAACTATTATTACTCTTAGGACTTGGACTCTGAAACCCGTGTGAACAGGAAGGTTTTGTCCAGTTGTGGTCGTAGTCACGACTACGACTATGACTATTCCCTGTGTGGATGGCTGTTAAGTTTTGCACTTTATCATTGTATTGCATTCCTTGTTTAAATTTTATTATTGTCCTTTCTTCATTCTTGTTTTAGAAATCAGTCTGGAACCAAATCGTAAGCAGGTAGTTCTAGATGGAAAGGGAAGAAGTAGTCTAAGTATTTGAAGGGTACCGGAATCACATTTGGAGGGGTAAAGATTGAAGCTTTGAATAAATTGGGTTGAAAGAAGAGTCGCAGTCATTTTTGCTTCCAGTGACTTGGAACTGTAATAAAAAAAGATTAATAAACTTTTAAAATAATGCCTCATAGAAAGTTATATTAGCAATTAAATAGGTTGTACAAGGTAACGAACAGTTCACAAATACTTATTTCGCAATCTTAACTGTCATTAAGTGCACAGAAAAAGTTTTAAGCATCTTCTTAGAGTTATTTTAAAAATATATATTTAAAGACTTAAAAATATACATAAGCGTATACTTAAAATCCTTCTCAGCACTGGTTTCAATTGAAAACTGATATTTCTTTAGCTTTCATTGGCTGATTTCCTTTCACATTGACTATAAAATGTCAGAGGTATGAAATTGTGGTATTTAGACAACAGTGGCTGATAGAAAGAATCTGAAACTACGTCATTCATTTTGGTCATTCTTATTACATAGGCTCTAAAGAGTTGATAGTCTACTTTTTGCGTGAGTGCTAGATTTGTTTTGATTAAATAATTTTTTGGCTCGGATTTTCAAAGGCTGATAGGTAAAAATGGAAAATATAGCTTCAGGTGGTAAAGTTCTAGATGATGGACTATTCACTAGGCTAATTTGGAAAGTAGGCCTAGGCTGGTTGAATAAGACAAATGAAACTTTCAGGAATGGATCCAAAGCCTTCAGTAGGTCTAGACCTGTGGTCTGAGCAGGTATTTCCAATTCTTTAGCCCTTTCAAAGGACATTGTCTGTTAATATCTACCAAACCATATTATTGAGTTAGGACTAAAGTGAATACACCATTCAATGCCTTTTTATAATAATCTGTTATAATCTTTTATAATAATTTTATAATAATATAATATTATATTACAAATATAATAATCATTTCTATTGGAAATGAATTTCAGCCCCCCCCATATATGCTAATTCAGGGTGTATATTCCTACAACCTAACCTAACCCTGAATTGGCATATACAGGGGGGGGGGGCTGAAATTCATTTCCAATAGAAATGATTGTTATATTTGTAATCAGCATAAAAAAAGGCATTGAATGGTGTATTCACTTTATTCCTAACTCAATAGGCCTAATATGATTTGGTAGATATTTACCCATTGTCTTTTAATGAACTTGGATTAAATTTGTGGTAGGCCTATTTTTGCCATTATTGATTAGCCTAATTTGAATATAAGCCAGGAGACTAACTGGAGAGAAAGAAACATGTTAAGAAAATAATTATAGCATAGTGTTGTTTTTTTCAGTGTTTTTTTTTATTTATTTATCTTTTTTATATAGTTTTTCTGTTAATAGCCTTGAAAATGGGCCCAATGGGGTAAGGTTTATATTAGCAGACTATTTGGGTAGCTAAGAAATAAACTTAGCTTTATAGTCATTATTGCATCCTGAATCCAAATTTAACATTCATTAACATCAGAAATGGACTTTATGCTTTTTATTTTGAACTAAACCCTATGCTTTCTAAAAGCCAGAATATAATTTGTACTTTACTGAACAAAATTCAAATGAATTTACTGAAAAAAATGTGCATTGTCAGATTAATATACATAATGCTGATATTTATTCCTTAAAATCTTAATTAATTTTTGATTTCTTGAAGTTATAAAAGTGAAAACATTTAAAAGATTTTTTTTCAGTAAAGTACAAAATATAATCTGGCTTTTAGAAAGTATATGGTTCAGAACCCTACTCAGATTAATTTCTGCTTGTTTTTAGTTGGACTTATTTTAATTTCTGTTTGTTTTGGGTTTCATTTATTTATTGATACTGATTTGTGGTAGTTGTATGCTTGCTAGATTATTTTATTCTATTTTTGTTCATTTTTGGTTTAATGGAGTTCTCTACTTTTTTTTGAAAAGCTTATTTTGTGAATTTTTTTTTTCATTAATTTCTGTTAATTGTATATTGACATATTCTTTTTCAGGGAGAAAGACTGAGCCTCTTCTGAAGTTAGACAACCATCCCATCTATAAAACCTTTAATACCCCCTGGACATAACTTACAACCCTTGCCCCTAGTCTCTGGGGTTTGTTTCAATTACAAAAGCCTTGTTATATAATATATAGACTATTTTGAATAGAATGGCTATCTTAAAATTTCTATCAGACACATTTCAGGATAATATGGTATGTCTGTAGGGGGAAGGGAACCTGCACTCTGATCACTGACTCTTAAAAAGGGCATTAGTGTCTGATTACCAGTTCAATGAGTTCCCTTTGAAGTTCATATGACCATGCTTTCTATAAAAAACTTACATGTGCCCAGGGCAAAACTTACAACCCTTGTCCTGAGGGCTGGGGGGATTTGTTGTCCTCAAAGACATAATTTCCAGACCTTTCAGATAGGCTTAACAGATTGGCTGTATCAATATTTTGACCACAAGTGTTTGAGGAAATGATAGGTGTGGAGGGAGACATTTGCCCTCTGTTTACTTTTGACTAATAAAAATGGCACTAGTCCTTTCAATTTCCAGTCAAATGAGCCCTTTTTGAAGCTTCTGCAACAAAAATTGCTATAAAAACATTAAATGCCCCAAGGGCATAACTTACAACCCTTGTCCTGAGGGCTATGGGGGGAGGGTTGTCATCCTCAAAGACATAGTTTCCAGACCTTTCAACTACCTTCAACAAAATAGCTATATCAAAATGTTGATGTGAAATGTTTGGGGAAATGATGGGCATGGGGGGGGGAATTCTCCTTCTGTTTACTTTTGACTATTAAAAAGGGTCATTGCCTTCTCCATTTCCAATTGAAAGAGCCCTTTTTTAAGTTTTTACAACAACACTTTCTGTATGACATTATATACCCCCAGGGCATAAATTAAACATTAGCCCCAAGGGCTATGGGGGGGGGGTGTCATACTAAAACATACTTTCTGGACCCTTCAACTAATTTCAACAAAATTGCCATATCAAAATGTTGATCAGAAGTGTTTGAGAAAATGATGGGTATGGGGGGGGGGGCATTTGCCTTCATATTGCTTTTGACTATTATTAAGGGCACTAGCCATCTCAATTCCCAATAAAAAAAACCTTTATATGCCCCCCAGGGCATAATTTACAACCCTTGCCCTGAGGTTTGTGGGGGGGGGGGTTGTCATCCTCAAAGAACTAATTTCCACAACTGGAAACTTTGTTAAACAACATGGCCATCTCAAAATTTTGATTGAATGTATTTGGGGAAATGATGGGTGTGAGAGGGGAGTTAGTTGCCCTTCAATCATTTTTGACTATTAAAAAGGGAACTAGTCCTTTCAATTTACAATCAAGTGAGGCCTTTTTGAAGTTTCTACAACGATGCTTTCTATAAAAAACCTTAGGCCTATATGCCTCCAGTGCATAAATTACAACCCTTACCCTGAGGTCTGTGGAGGGTTGTAATCTTCAAAGACCTAGTTTCCAGAACTTTCAACTATGTTGAACAAAATGCCTATCTCAAAATTTTGATTGGACCTGTTTGGGGAAATGGTGGGTGTGAGAGGGGGTTAGTTGTTGTACAATCACTTTTGACTATCAAATGAATTTAAAATCAAATGAGCCCTTTTTCAAGTTTCTATGACAAAGTTTTCAATAAAATCCTTACTGTATATGCCCCAAGGCATAACTTACAATCTTAGCTCTGAGGACTCTAAGGGGAGTGTCATCCTCAAAGACCAGTTTTCAGAGCTTTCAACTATGTTGAACAAAATGGCTATCTGAAAATTTTGATGGGATGTGTTTGGGGAAATGATGAGCATGAGAGGGGGGTTAGTTACCCTCTAATCACTTTTGACTTAAAAAGGGCACTAGCCCTCTTAATTTCCAATTGAATGAGCCCCTTTTGAACACTATCTATAAAAACCTTATATGCCCCCAGGGAATAGCTTACAACCTTTGTCCTGGGGGCTCTTGGGGGTTTTTCATCCTCAAATACATAATTTCCAGAACTTTCAGCTATGTTAAACAAAATGAATGTCTCAAAATTTGGATTGGATGTGTTCGGGGAAAGGGTGGGCATGAGGGAGAGGGGTTAGCTATTTTCCAATCACTTTTGGCTATTAAAAAGAGCCCCAGCCCTTTCAATTTCCAATTGAATGAGCCTTTTTTGAAATTTCGACAACTCCTTCTATAAAAACTTCATATGCCCCAATGGCATAACGTACAACCCTTGCCCTGAGGGCTGTGGGGGGGTTGTCGTCCTCAAAGACCCAATTTCCAGAACCTTCAACTACATTGAAAAAAATGGCTAACTCAAAATTTTGACTTTGTGTGTTTGGGGAAATGGTGGGCGTGAGAGGGGGGTTAGTTGTTCTTCAATCACTTTTGACTATTAAAAAAGGCTCTAGCTCTTTCAATTTCCAATTGAATAAGCCCTTTTTGAAGTTTCTACAATAACACTTTCTATAAAAACCTTATATGCCCTCAGGGTATAACTTGCAACCCTTGCCCTGAGGGCTGTGGGGGGGGGGGTGACACCCTTAAAGATCTAATTTCCAAAACTTTCAATTATGTTGGACAAAATGGCTATCTCAAAATTTTGATTGGATGTGTTTGGGGAAAAGGAGGGCGTGAGAGGGGGGGGGGTTAGTTGCCCTCCAATCACTTTTGACTATTAAATAGAGCACTAGCCCTTTGAATTTCCAATCAAATGAGTCCTTTGTGACATTTCCATGACAAAGCTTTCAATGAAAACCCTATATGCCCCCAGGGCATAACATAAAACCATTGCCCTGAAGACTATGGGGGAATTTCCTGCTCAAAGGCCCTTGCCCTGAGGGCTTTGGGGGGGGGAGGTTTTCACCTTAAAAGACCTATTTTCCAAAACTTTCAACTATTTTGGACAAAATGGCTCTCTCAAAATTTTGATTGGATGTGTTGGGGGAAATCCCAACACTTCCAATCACTTTTGACTATTAAAGAGGGCACTAGCCATTTCAATTTCCAATTGAATAAGCCCATTCTGAAGTTTCTATGACAATGCTTTCTATGAAAACGTTATATGCTTTAGGGCATAACTTATAGCCCTTGCCCTGAGGGCTATGGGGGGGGGGTTGTCTTCCTCAAAGACCTAATTTTCAGAGCTTTCAACTATGTTGAACAAAATGGCTATCTGAAAATTTTGATGGGATGTTTTTGGGGATATGGTGAGTGTGAGAGGGGGGTTAGTTACCCTCCAATCACTTTTGACTTAAAAAGGGCACTAGCCCTCTCAATTTCCAATTGAATGAGCCCCTTTTGAACACTATCTATAAAAACCTTATATGCCCCCAGGGACTAACTTACAACCTTTGCCCTGGGGGACTCTTGGGGGTTTTTCATCCTCAAATACCTAATTTCCAGAACTTTCAAATACGTTGAAGAAAATGAATATCTCAAAATTTTGATTGGACGTGTTTGGGGAAATGGTGGGCATGAGAGGGGGGTTAGTTGTTTTTCAATCACTTTTGACTATTAAAAAGGGCTCTAGCCTTTTCAATTTCCAATTGAATTAGCCTTTTCTGAAATTTCTACAACAACTTCTATAAAAACTTCATGTATTCCCAGGGCATAACTTAGAAACCTTGCCCTGAGGGCTGTGGGGGGTTGTCTTCCTCAAAGACCTAATTTCCAGAACTTTCAACTACATTGATAAAAATTGCTTTCTCAAAATTTTGATTGTATGTGTTTGGGGAAATGGTGGGCATGAGAGGGGGTTACTTGTTCTTCAATCACTTTTGACTATTAAAAATGGCTCTAGCTCTTTCAATTTCCAATTGAATAAGCCCTTTTTGAAGTTTCTGCAACAACGCTTTCTATAAAAAACCTTATATGCCCTCAGGGTATAACTTGCAACCCTTGCCTTGAGGGCTGTGGAGGGGGGGGGTGTCACCCTTAAAGACTTAATTTCCAAAACTTTCAACTATGTTGGACAAAATAGCTATCTCAAAATTTTGATTGGAAGTGTTTGCAGAAAAGGTGGCCGTGAGATGGGGGTTAGTTGTCCTCCAATCACTTTCAACTATTAAAAAGAGCACTAGCCCTTTGAATTTCCAATCAATTGAGCCCTTTGTGATGTTTCTATGACAAAGCTTTCAATAAAAACCTTATATGCCCCCAGGGCATAACTTGTAACCCTTGCCCTGGAGACTGTGGGGGGAGTTTCCTTCTCAAAGATGTAATTTCAGAGTATAACTTACAACCCTTGACTTGCGGGCTGTGGGGGGGGGGGGTGGTCACCCTAAAAGACCTAATTTCCAAAACTTTCAACTATGTTGGACAAAATGGCTATCTCAAAATTTTGATTGGATGTGTTTGGGGAAATGGTGGGCGTGGAATTGGTGTTAGTTGCCTTCCAATCACTTTTGACTGTTAAAAGGGCACTAGCCATTTCAATTTCCAATAGAATAAGCCCATTTTAAAGTTTCTATGACAATGCTTTCTATGAAAAACTTATTTGGCCCCAGGGCATAACTTATAACCCTTGCCCTGTGGGCTGTGGAGAGTTGTCATCCTCAAAGACCTAATTTTCAGAACTTTCAGCCACGTTGAACAAAATGGCTATCTCAAAATTTTTATTGGATGTGTTTGGGGAAAAGGTGGGCGTGAGAGGGGGGTTAGTTACCCTCCACTCACTTTCAACTATCAAAAAGGGCACTAGCCCTTTTAATTTCCAATCAAATGAGCTGTTTTTGGAGTTTCTACAACAATGCTTTCTATAAGAATTTTATATGCCCTCAGGGCATAACTTTTAACCCTTGCCCTGAGGGTTGTGGGGGAGTGTCCTCTTCTATATTTTTTACCTAGAAATCAACTACGCTGAACAAAATGGCTGTCTCAAACTTTTTATTGGATGTGTTTTGAGAAATGGTGGGCATGGAAGTGGTTTAGTTGCCTTCCAATCTTTTTTTGTACTATTTGATGGGTAAGAAGTAAATCACAAATTTTTGCTTCATTGAGGTTTCCTTGTCTGTTAACATGCTACACTGTAGCCTACCTTTGCAAGCCAGTCAGAAAAAAAAATTGGTTTTCCTAGTTTCAGGCATCACATATCAATACAACCAAGTTTCAAAATGTTTTGACAATATTGAGGTCTACATGCCCTGTAAATTTGAAGTCTATCCCAGGCAAAAAAAATTGGTCTGCCCACGTTCAGGCATCAGTACATTTGAGTTACTTCAGATGTGTGTCTTATAAATTAAATTTCCTTTGGCCCTTCCACATAAAATTATATATTATATAAATTATATTTCCTTTGATACTCTTGGCCCTTTCACATACATAGAAATATAAAACTAATTGAAAAAGAAATATCTGGTTTTAGAATCTACATTCAGAAAAAAGTTTTCTTTTTTTAAACCTTTTTTTAGAAATAAAAGTTTACAGTCTTTTAGGGCCCAAATTGGCAAAACACATGTTTTTTTTAAACAAAGGATTCCTTCAATTTAGTTTTCAGTCCCTTTCTGGATCCTCTAACAACCTTCCAACAAAAATGTGTTTGGACCATTTTTGGGGGACCAGTATTCTTTTTTTCATTTGGATCCCCTTGGCCCAAGTATTTTGGATGTAAGTTTTGAGCTGATCTGGAAAAAGTTGTCGTCCCTTTTCAGGGGAAACTTACCCCCAAACGAAAATTGTTTTATATGAAGTTCTTTTTGGCCATGGGACTTGCAGCTGCAATTTTCAAACTGATCAGGAGCAACAAGGTTTTTACTAACCAAATGTTTGGGCCAATTAGCCTACTTAGACAACTATTAGCCAATTAGAAAACTATTCTTCTTTGTTCCAAGCCAGTCAAGAACAATTTTCTTTGACCATTTTCTGGCCCCACATTTGGAAAGCCTAGGCTCCAACTTAAAAAAAGATTTTGTGCCTCCTTTTTTGGGAGGACCAAATTTCTTTCTTGTATTTTTTATTATGTATTAGGACCCCCCCCCCCCCCCGGATATAGTTTTTAAGCCAATCAAAAGAAATATTGGTGGGGGGGATTTTGGGTGGTTCATTTGTAGTAGTTTCACACATTTGTCATAATTTCTGCTACATTTAAGTCTGACCTCTTTGTTGATTGCAATATCTGTTAATTTTAGGTTTCAATTTCTTCTTTCATAGTAATTTGTGCTAATTTTAATTTTGACACCTTACATAATTTAATTTCTGCCTAATATAAGTTTGAAGTGTACTCTTTACTTTTTATGAAAGCACTTAATAAGTAGTTAACACTTTGCTGTTTATTAGTTTTAAACTTTTTTCGATGTTTTAAAAATTTAATGATAAACACTTAAAATAACGTAATTTCAGTTTATTTTTTGATTGACCTAGGTTTGATGTATGTCAATAGTACTACAGTTAGCTAATGAGTTTAAAAAAAATAACCGATTATATTTATTGGTAGTTGATAGAGGGTAGTAGTAGTTGTGGTGGGGAGTTGTCCTGGTGTTGTATTTTTAATAGGAGTAGTTTTTTGTTCTCTAAGTTTTTGATTTTGTAAACAAGTATTCTGTGATTTTAGTATCAGGTTTAGGCATTCTAGGCATTGTTAACTAGTTAATAATGCCTAAGCATTCTAAGACTAGGCATTCTAAGCTACTTAGGTATTCTTAAGTATCAATTTGGCAGATTTCAAGCATCATTTACGAAATATATATTCTGCTTTCGTGGTTTTGATTTTGAACTCCATATTGTGATTTTAGGCTCAGATTTGTAATCAACAAGCTTTGAAGTCCTTAAATTCTGACTTTGATGGAAAGCACAGATCATCATAAGGCCTTTAGAAAGCTTAGAGGATGGTAGTCCTATTCTTAACGGCTGTATTTTTGCTTCGTTTTAAATTTGCGCTGATTACTCTTTTTCATTTTTGTTGGTTCATCCATTACAGTATCTATTTTTTTTATATTCTGTTAAATGAAAAAAACAAGTTATTCAAATAAAAGTAAAGAACAACATGCAAATTTTAAATGAATAGAAATTATTCCATAGTGGGGGGCCTGCTCCTTCTTTAATTCTCATTCTTAATGCCAAAATTTTTTCGTACTATGCTGAAAGTATGTATGAGTGCAATAAATATAGTTAATGGGTAAATGCAAGTATTCATTTAGTGATTGCCTTTCAAACATTTGAGCTGAAAATTTTATTGTTTAAAGCAATTGCATATTAAGAAGTCCTTCCATTCTTAAAGTAAAAAAACACAAAAAAATATATATATATATTTTCTGTCCTATTTCGATCAGCGTTTTGCTTGAGGAGTTGTTTGTAAAGTATTGGAGACAAAAAGCCAAACTTTAAGGTAAAGAAGAGCGGTGGTGGGGGCTAAGGAGAGGGCAGCCCCCCCCCATAGATACAGATAAAATTTTCAGAAAAGCCCCATGGGTCATGGATATTACAAATACAACAAAACACATAAAACATAATAATTTCAAACACTTTTGAATATAACATTATGATAGAAAACCCTTCCTATGTCTCATCCCCACACTCGCAAAATTTCCAAAAATTGCAAAATTTCCCAAATTTTTCATATCCACTTTGCAACTACTTCCTATCTTATTTTCTAAACAACTTTTATGCATCACATCCCTCCCAAAATTTCTCTTCTAAGTACTTTCAGTTCTTAGCAATAACACATAAAATGCTCTAAATCTTCAGACTCCCTGCACATCAGACAAGCAAAGGGACCACTCCGTATCTTAACCCTCCCTAAATACTTTCTTCTCCCCCCAAGTGGCATAAAATTCCCCTTTACTGATAAAACCCATTTTAAAATATCATTTTGGAGCCCAAATTTTATGTATATTTATTCTCCCCAGGCTTCTTTAATTTTTCAATATATTCCAAGGGATTGTGACTTAACCTTGTCTTTTTGCCAAATCTGGATCTCTTGATGTTGTAGCACTTTTTCCATAGCTTTAGCAATCGTTATTGTTTCCACCCCAGGTCCAATGCCATCATTCTGCCATCCTTAAAGCCCATAATCATCTGGTTTACTCTTGATTTGCGCAGGCCAAGAATCCCTTCTTTTGTTCAATAGCATTTCATTGAAAGCATTTTTTGTTAACCGATAATCTGGCATAGCAATAATTTTTTTCCGATAACCTACCATGCGTACTAACCGTTTATTTCTTAAGCTAAAAAGACCCAGGTCACCGTTTATAACAATGCTATTAAACTTTTTATCCAACCCTATTAATCTTTTAAAATAATGAAGCTGTATCCTCTCCACTTCCACCCTCTTTCGTGTCCCCTTATCTCTGTCCCATAATACATAGCAGGTTACTTGACATTGGAGCTATGTTTCTTGTCCACTTACCATTTGAAACAAGTCTATATCCTAGGTAACCATACTCCTTCACTACTTTTATAAATACCCTCGCGTAACTAAAATTTTCTTCAGATGTCTTCGCTCCCCTTGCAAAAACCATTACTGCTGATTTCTCTAGACTTAAAACCAGTATCTTTTCCTGAAAATACTTTTCTACATTCTTTAATGCATGCTGCAGATTCTCTACTATTTGCCAATAGAGCTGTATCATCGGCATACAAAAGTGCAGACATTTTTTTTTTATCAAATAATTGCAGTTCACTTACTTTTCTCTTCCTTAAATAGCTTTCAATGTCATTAATATACAACGAAAATACCTTTGGTGACAAAGTACAACCTTGTTTTACCCCTAGCCTGCTAAGTATTTCCCTTGATATTTCCTTACCAACCCGCACTACAAACTTTACCGTCAAATAGATTTGTATTAAAATTCGCACAAACCCAAACGGTAATCCTAAATTAATAAAACAATGCATAAAAATTTCCCTATTTACACTATCGAAAGTACCTTTTAAGTTCAAAAAGGCCACAAACAACTTATCCTCTTTTTTCCTGGTATATTTCCTAATTAGACTGGTTAAAATAAAAATTGAATCTATAGTACTATAATTTTCGCAAAATTGCGCTTGTATTTCAATAACTCTCTGTGATTTTTCTAGCCACTTATCTAATCTATTTCCTAGCACTTTTGCGAAAAGCTTGCTTAGCCTACACCTTTGCCCAAACTGATCATACAGTAATTCTTGAGATCCATACTATCCCTTTTTTTAAATATAACGGTATGGTAACAGATGTATTCCATTGCCCTGGCCATTGGGGGTTGTTGATAATGGACGAAATTGTTATAGCGATAATTTGGATGACCCATGCTTTTGCCCATTTCCATAATTGCATTGGGATTCCGTCTAAGCCAGGAGCTGAATTACCCCTTATTTTGTCCATTGTCTTAACTATATCACCTTCGGAGGCAGACTTTGAGAATTCGTAGTTCTCTTTCTTCCTCGGTCTCTATGGTTTCTTCCTCAAACATATCTCCGCTCGTTAAATCTCCATCAGATGTGTAGCTCCTGATTTCTTCTAATTCCTTATTTTCTAAGTAGCCCGGTCATCTTGTTGCCTCGATTGCACCCTTTTCTTCGTTTGTATTCCCAGTGGATTCTTTTACAAGCTTCCAAAACTCTTTTGATTTATTCTTTCTAAAGACTAACCTTGGCCTTTCTGCTTTTTCAATCTCAAACTTTCTTTTTTCTTACCTTTATAAGATTCTTTTATTCCTTCTTCTTCTATTTAACAGCAGGCGGGCTTTTCAGTAAAACTATTTAAGCCCTTTTCCTTTTGCTTCACTCTGTGGGCTACAGAGCTACTGGCTTGGCTGTCTCTTACTTATTAGATATTCTCAGATATCTTTCAGTAGATCTTTCGACTCAAGGAGTTCAAATATAAGATGATAGATATCAATTTCTGTGCTCTGTGTGCAGGTATAGTTGGCTAGGCTCTTGGCTGATAGTGAGATTTTGTGGTGTTTGAAGCATTTTAACAGTTTACAAAGCAAGGTGTGTTGTACAGACGTCAGCATATTACATTCATATAGGCAATGAGCAATTGTTTCATTCTTCATAGTGAAGTGCCTGTAAAAACGGGACAGGGGAATTGAACCGCTTGCATTAGAAAACTTAGATGGAAATGCAAAAAAATTTATTCCATTTGTTCCAGTACGAATTCTATCAAAAATTTTTGATAAATGTTTATTGGGAAAGGGGGAAAGGATAGGATTACTTTTATTAAAATTAATATCTGATAGCCTCCATTGGTAAATATCTCTAATTGGGATTGGTCTCCCACTTGGCTGGTCAATATTTATAGCATTTTTTGCTATTTCATGAATCTGATGATTACCACTTATGCCAGAGTGGCTAGGAATATACTGAAAATAAGTTTTTATGCCACTTGAAGCAAGATTATCTATAATACTGAGACAAGGATAAGTGTCAATGTCCAACTTATACTGAGGAGCTGAGGCCAGCAACTCAAGGCTTGATAGAGAGTCGGAATATATGATAATATTATTTGAATTTGCAATGAAAGGTTGGTTTTCCTTAAGGTGCTCTAATAACATGATTATGGCATTTAACTCAGCAGACATTATAGATAAATTATTATATAATCTGTCGCCCATTGCAATTTTCAGGTGAGGAAGGAAAGCACCACTTGCTACCTTCTCATTCATTTTTGACCCATCAACAAAAATTTGGAAGTGATTTTTATAGGTAATTGTATTAAGTTCTGCAGATTTTTTTCTGGACAAAAACAATGGGGGTTAAATCTTTATTCCACTTTGAGAAGTCAGTATTTATTATGGGACTTGACCAATTCCATGGAGGGGATTGGGGGAACGTGGGTGCAATAGACTTTGCTGGTATGGGGAGCTTCTTCTGAATATTGGCATACTCATCTGCAATGCCTCTATACATGGCCGGATTTCTTAACCAATTATGTAGTGTGTGTGAGCTATTTGATTCAAATTTTGTAAGATGTTTTGTCAAGAGAAAGCTACGTCTCTCCCTTATTGTTGTTAAACCACTCTCCATAAGCAGAAACTTGGTGCTTGTGGGTTTCCTAAGACCAAATATGAGACATATTATATCATTTTGTGCTGTTTCAATTTTTTGCGTCTGGGTCTTTGCACATGCACCATAGACGATGAGCCCATAGTCAATATGGGGTCTTATATGAGATTTATAAAACTGGAGTGAGGTTTTCTCCTTACATCCCCAGCGTGTGGAAAGAAGTCTTTTTAGTATATTTGTTTTTTTTAAGACACAATTTGGAGGTCAATTGTGGAGAATCTGCCACTTTTGGGGTTGAAATATGTATTCAGGTTTGAAGGGGTAGCAACAGCTAATTCATTATTATTTGAAGTCATAAGCTCAATGAATTTACCAGCTTTATTTGCTGGTTTATTCCCCCACAAAAGGCTATGGGCATTGAAATCTCCACAAATAATGATATTTTTTAACATATTAGAATTATTTATATAATTAAAGAAATCCATGGCATCTGTGGTTTGGCCATTAGGGTTATAAAAGCTTATTATATAGGTTTTTATATTATTCAGGCAAACACTGACACCAATTGCATCAACATCATTTGCAAAATGTGGAAAATTGACGCCACGTAATTGTATATTATTTTTATCTAATAAAGCTACCCCACTTCTTAGTCTGTCTGATGATCTATCCTTTCTCAGAATAGTATATCCCAGAGACTTAATTTGTTGATTTTGGGTTAAATGAGTTTCCTGGAGACAAGCAATATTAATGGAATTATTATTCATAAAAGATATTAGTTCATTTAACTTATTTTCTGTGAGTGATCTTACGTTCCACTGGAGTATTGATATGTGTTGCGTAGTTGATTTATTTTTCATGTGACTATGTATTAATGTTCAGCTTTGTTAATAGTAAAGCAAGATCTTTTTTTGCTTGAATGAGCATATCATCAGGGCTGTAGATTTTTGCCAATTCTGCAATGATTTTTTTTTCTGTAGTTGACGTATGTTCATGGCCTGAACTGCATTACAGTTTAGAATGAATAAGCATATATTTGGAAATTGCATATTTGATTGTGCATCCTGTTTTTCAGTTAAGGGATTATTTCCTGGTAGTGTTTCTGGTTTGTTTTTTCTTGGGAGGGGGGGGGGGCAGGCTGACCTCATTTCACCGGACAAGGAGGCTTGTTGACTTGGTGATTCCTTCTGATACGGATGTGAGCTAGGGGCTTAGAAGATGGTGTTTTATATGGGGTACTTGATGCATTGGGGGCGTTTGACTTGGGGGTTTTTGGTTGGTTTCGTTACAGGTTTTATTTGGTATTGTTGGGCAGCATTTGCTTCCATTGCTGCAAAGGGGTATGGGATGGCCTTCTATGTTGCTATTTGGAGTGTTATAGCTCTTTTCTTATATGCAGGGCATAGTGATTTATTTGTAGATTCATGTGGGCCTTTGCAATTGATGCATTTAGGCTGAGTGTTGTTGCAAGTTGTCAACTCTTTAGGATGGAATGCTTTACAAATACTACACTCTAGGAAAATTTCATTGCATTTGTTTTTTGTGTGTCCCAGTTTGAGACACTTCTGACACTGGATAGGCTTAGGTTTGTATTCCTTGTGTGGTTTGATTTGCCCAAATAGGAATAAATTTTCTGGGATATTAATTTTTTCCTTCGGTGTAAATAAGAAGGATCTACTTGTTTTTAGGCCATTAGTTAGGTTTGCCAAGTTGGGTAACATCTTCAACTGGGATTATGTTGCCAGTCCTATCTGAGAGCCCCTCTTTTAACTCCTGAATGGATATTTCTGGGGGAACATTATAAACTACTATTTTTGTTGGTGATTGTTTTGGGTTCCATTTAGATGCATTGATTGGGGTATTCAGAAGGGATTTTAGGTTAATTATTGTGTCTGCTGATTTCTGATCTTGGACAGATATTAGCAGAGATCCATCACGGTTAATATTAAGAGAGAACATTGATTTTAGTAATTTGAAAATTGCAACTCTTATTGCAGTAATTCTGATACAGTTATTGAAAATCTTCTCCTTCTTCATTTAATTTCAATACCTCCAGTGCCTCCCAAAGTTCCTCCCTTTTATTCCTACACTCCTCATCATAGAATGTCCTAATAGCCTGGTTCCCTCTATATTTGCATATTTTCTCTCCCGCGCCGTAAACTACCCTACCCAAAATTTGTAGCGCTGAATCAACATTGCCTTCTTGAGCTAATTCTAGACTCCTATCCAGCAAATCCTGATTAATTAATTCCGTCAATTCTTCAAAATTATTCTTATCATCTACCTCTACTCTTAGTCTTTTATGAAGTCCAGCTCCTGGATGAGATCCAGGAGTTAGGCTGCTTGTACGACCTCTAAAGTTGCACTGATAGGAAAGTGATCAGACTTTACGACCATTCAATCAAAGACAGACTAGTTAAAATGTAATCAATTATGCTTGGAGAATGCCCCGACAAACAAGTAAACTCCCTCAGATTCTTATTATTTCCAAATCTACCATTTAGTATCATTAAATTTTCATACCCACAAAATTCTAATAAATTTTACCCCAGTTATTTCTACGACGGGTGTGGTCCCTACTAGTCCTCTGTGGGAGAGTCGTAACAATATCTTCTAAATTAACAGTGGATATATCATCTTGAACAGAACCGAAAACCGGTAAAAATTTCTACACACACTCCTGTATAAGCATTAAAGTCCCCCAGAAAATAAAACTGTTATTCAGAAACTTCCTTGAAAAATTACGTTTTTCATGTACTAAAATTGACCATGTATCCTCTTCCGAAAAAGAGCTTGTTTCTGGGGGAATATAAACAGCAAAAAAATAACTGGAATGCAAACAAAACACACTCTAAGCCAAACCATGTTACAAGATTTACTTTTCAGCCTATATATCTTCGTAGTCGAACTAAAAATTTTAGAAACTAACATTTTTACACCACCATATGTTCTTCCATTTTTAGATTGTTTTCTATGCACTCCATAATACTCATACCCCTTAAACACTTTTGGTTCTTTTAGCCACGTTTCAACTACACATGCTTAGTCATTTTTTCCTTTTTGTTTTGCTAATAAATGGTCCCATTTTTCACTGCTTACCCCTTGGATGTTCCTATACCCCATTTTGAATTTCTTTTTATATCAATGGCCCAACATAACCTAGCTATCTACTGCCGAACAATTACCAGAACCTAATCCCCAAGTTTGTACTTTTGTCCCTGACACAGATGGCTGATCGTATAGCATATTATTATCATGTTCCCCTTTCAATCCTTCTTTGCAATTTTCAATCGCTGCCTCCGTCTCCTCTTTGCCTAGAGTTTCACTTGCAATTTTTTGCAATTTCTTATACTGATCTCTTCAACTTTCTGTGACTCCCTTGAAGAATTAAAAACAGAGATGTTAGCAGGAAATGTTAGCAATATTAGCAGGCTGACTCTGTTCACTCTGTTTTGCCACCTCCCTTTTTATTGGCATCTTAAATCCAAATTCACGTTACTTTTTTACCAATCTCCGAGCAAAGTATAATTTGTAGCTCTTGAACAGCCAGGGAATTTAAGCTAGTCCGTATAAATTAATCTGAAATCATGCCAAGTTCGTGTATTCAATTCAAGAAAAATAACTGGTTTCATTGTCAGGTTTGAATTGAGATATAATCCTAGCACGAGGTACGAGTGCACTGCTCGAAAGCTGAACATATGTGGGATAATTTTGTTCATTTTGTGTTTTAATGTTGCTCTTTACTTTCATTTGTAAAATTTCTTGTTTCTTTTTAATATCATACCTAGAGTAATCTAAACGTGAGAAAGGCTGCCACTTCTCAAACCCAACAGTTCCAATTTTAATGGTGCTCTTGACTTCTATTTAAAAAATGTTTTTTTTTAGTCTTATAAAGGTATTTTTAAATATTTAATCTTATAAAGGATTGACAAGTCTCAAAACTTGAGGGAATTCCAAGTATTGCAAGGACTTTGTGTGTAACAATCTGATATTTATGCTTGATTTCTTATAGAAATTAAATAAAAAAAAACAAGTTTTTTAAACTGAAAGTAAGGAGCGATATTAAAACTTAAAACGAACAGAAATTATTCCGTATATGAAAAGGACTGTCCCCTCCTCAACGCGTCGCTCTTTACGCTAAAGCTTTTTATTGTTTAAAAAAATAAAGTTGTGAGACAGAGTCAAACTTTAGCGTAAAGAGCGAGGAGTTGAGGAAGGGACAGCCCCTTTCATATACTGAATAATTTCTGTTCGTTTTAAGTTTTAATGTCGCTCCTTACTTTCAGTTTAAAAAAATTGTTTTTTTATTTCATTTCTGATCGTTTTTTAGTTAATGCAGCTTTTATTTTGGCTCGCCGTCATAGAATAAGTAAACAAAATTTGCATAAAAATTTTACTTTTCTTTTGCTAAATGGCTGTCTCTAAATTTGGTTCTGACGTAATTTACAAATTAACTTACGAAACGAACTTCTATATTCGTATATTTTTCTTCTGGCAAAAAATACACAGTTGCAGATTTTTGCAGATATGAGCTTAAAACCTCTGTCATAGGGCTTTCTGACACGCTGAA
This sequence comes from Artemia sp. Qi Xiang Cuo, assembly GCF_049724085.1. Taxonomy (NCBI): domain Eukaryota; kingdom Metazoa; phylum Arthropoda; class Branchiopoda; order Anostraca; family Artemiidae; genus Artemia; species Artemia sp. Qi Xiang Cuo. The sequence continues at coordinate 13,946,477 of NC_142795.1, forward strand.
TCTGACGGTGCGATTTTTATTAAATTGTTTACACTTTTAGGGGATGTTGCCCCCCTCTTAAAAAAATCAGGTAAATTTTCTCAGGATTTCAGCCATTAACGAGTAATGCTAAACTTAATAAAATTCATATATTTAGAATCAGCATTATAAGCCCATTCTTTTGATACATTTATTGACATCAAAGTTTCGATTACTATTGAGCCGTATTGCTTGTTTTTTTTTTTGTTTTTTTTTTATTACGTATATGTAATGTTATTACGTATATGATGGGGCTCTCCCCTTAGTCAATACCACGCTCTTTAAGTTAAAAGTTAAAAAAAATGTTAATTCACAAACCCCTGAATCACAAAGGCCGTTTAATTAGAATAGATAGCTCTTTTGAAAGCACTAAAAACAAACTATAGCGTAAAGAGCGAGGTATTGACTTGGGGGAGAACCTCCTCATATATGTAATAATTTCTGTTCATTTTAAGTTCTAATGTTGCTTCTTACTTTCAGTTGAAAAAACTTGTTTTTTTTAAATTTAATTTCTGATCGTTTTTTAAATAATGCTGGGAAATCCGTGCCCCTTTCATAGAAATGTCCCTTACCCCAAGGGAGAATCCTCCCCGGAAAGATTCTCCCGAGTACCCCCCTCATCCCCCCCCCCCTCCACCAGAAAAAAATTCTTCCTGAAAATGTCTGTATACTTCCCAATAACCAATACAATATGTAAGCCATGAGCAAAGTTCATAACTTGCAGCCCTTCCCCTGGGAGCTGGGGGGATTAAGTCATCCTAGAAGACATATTTAGATTTTCAACTATGCTGAACAAAATGGCTATCTCAAAATTTTAATTGGGTGACTTTGAGAAAAAATGAGCGTGGGAGGGGGCCTAGTTGCCCTCCATTTTTTGGTCACTTAAAAATGGCACTAGAACTTTTAATTTCCGTTCCAATGAGCCCTCTTACGATATTCTAGGACCACTGGGTCAATACGATTACCCCTGGGGAAAGAAAAAAAACAAATAAACACGCACCGGTGATCTTTCTTCTGGCAAAAAATGCAAAATTCCACATTTTTGTAGATGGGAGCTTGAAATCTCTACAGTAGGGTTCTCTGATACGCTGAATATGATGGTGTGAATTTCATTAGGGTTCTATAACTTTTAGGGGGTCTTTCCCCCTTTTTTCGAAAATCAGCCAAATTTTCTCAGGTGCGTAACTTTTGATGGGTAAGATTAAATTTGATGAAACTTATATATTTGAAATCAGAATTAAAATCTGATTCTTTTGATGTATCTATTCGTACCGAAATTCCGTTTTTTAGAGTTTCGGTTACCATTGAGCCGGGTCGCTCCTTACTTACAGTTCGTTACCACGAACTGTTTGAAATCCGTGTCCGTGTTTTTTTTTGTTTTACCAAAACAGAAGATATAAAAATGTTTCCATGAAGCAGCTGGATATTGCAACTTGCAAGAGGGGTGACAGAAAAACGGTTTAGGAAGTAATTAGTTGTTGAATATGAAATATATTGAATTTTATGGTAAACAGTAGTACAACCAGCATAATAACAATGAAGAATTTTTTATCCTGTTCAAATTCGTACTTTTGCGAATATGTATCTTTATAGGAGGTCAACCTTTCTTAGCACATCTTACCTTTTACAAGAAATCTCATAGCTTTGTTACTAACTTATTTTTTTATTCCAAACAGTTGATTAATAGCGGGGATTTTCTTTAATCTTTCGTGTTAGCTTGTTTGTTTTATGTCCCACTAAAAAGTGAAGGTTTTTACACAAATAATACAGTTTGTTTAATTTCATAGGTTTCTACTCGAAATTGGGCTGTAGCTCATTCAACGGCACCCACAGAATTTTATCTAAGGATATTCGGAGGGGCTAGGGTTTGAAAAAAATATTTTGTTTGCTGGGAAATTGTCAGACTTTCTCCAACTATGGCAAAATTATGAAATTTTTTTTGTCTTCATTCAGCAGCACCCACACAATTTTATCTAAAGATAGGGGGAGGGGCTCGGGTTTAAATTTGTTTTTGGTTGGCTGGGGAAGTGTGAGGCTTTCTCCAACTATGCCAAAATCTTGTAAATTTTTTGTCTTCCAGGAAGGGAGGTGGCTAAACATATTTTTACATATTTTGACTGGTATTAATTTTCGTGGTACATACAATGTTTAGAGCCATAAGCTCAGGTTTAGTAGATTGAAATGTGTGAATTCTAATTATGAGCTATTTCCTTTATAGAATGATGGCTAACAGAGATCCTGCTGCCAATCAATTGAATGCATATAGGGATGGAAGAGCTGTAAGTTTTTTATTCCTTATCTGATGACCTTTGGCTTTGTCAATTATTTTCCATACTGATAGAAAATATATGCAGTAGCGTCAAACAGGGGGGGGGGGTTAACCCCCTAGATTTAGGAAAATACCCTTTTTCGGTATTTTCGCTGAAAAATTTGATAAAAAAAACAAAATTGCCCACTTCTTCTAGATTTTCATAAAATACATTTTGCATCCCTGCCTAATTTTCGTGAATTTAGGCCATTACGTATATTTAACATGAAACAAAGAATAAAAATGTTTTAGCCTTTAGTATATGAGATAATGATACACATTTTGCGTCTAAGAACAAGCTTTATTTAAAAAGAAGAAAAAAAAAAACAAAACGCTGATATAAGAAAAAAACATACAATAAAATGCCAAGAAGCGCAGTAACCTAGACTTATACTTTGTCCTTCAGACATGCAAAAAATTTAATGAGAGAGCAAAGTACAATGGCATCCAGCAACAATTTTCCCCTTCCCAGAGTAAATGTTGTATTATATAAGACATGTCATCTATAACAAAAGAACCTACAAAATTAGTTTCATTTTTGATATTCGATACTTAAATCTCGATGTACCTTGCCCGACATGCTCTTATTGAAAATCATATGTTATGAGGAAAACCTGGAAAATCTCTCCTCTAGGAAAACCTGGTATCTAAACAAACATTGATTTTTTCTTCGGGGGGGGGGGGGCTGATGTACAGTCTATCCAATTTCTAAGATATTACCTTGTATGTATAGGGGTAAAGCGGTATTTAACCGGCTGTCTGTAGCCGAAATTTATTATGAATATATTAGAAATTCAAGACATATTATCTATGTCCAGTAGAAAACAGAATGGCAGTGACAGGAAGAAAATAGACTTCAGAAAACCTATTGACGAAATTCTGTATCTTTATTTAGTTCTCCCATTTACACTATTGTGTAATTTTCTTGGAACCTAAAAAATGACGATACTAGGTTTTAGTTGAGAGAAGCTGAAATTTACTTATCTGAAATGCCACAGAAATTAAGTTGTTTTTTGTTTTGCTAGTTTTATCTGAATGAAAAGAGGAAAGTAAACATTTTGAATGATAAGTAAATCCTTTAGTACACAATGTCACTTTAATTTTTGTTGTTGTCTTTTACGAAATAATCACATCGCTTTTATCAATACTTTCTTTCATTTAGTGGGCATCTTTTCTTATTTTGGGGGCAATGTTTATCAAAAGTTTTACAAATTTACAAAAATAAGTGCCAATGAACCTTTCAATGAACCAACTTCCAACACATTTCTATATAAATAATCAAAAACAAAACAATATGCCCCGCCGGCGGCCTATTAACACAACATCAATACTGATTCTTGTATCATAAATGGCACTACTAAAACAAAAATAAATATTTAAAAAAATCATAATTATTATAACAAAAATCTCTCAAATTTCCTCGGAAAATACTTCGGTCATGCTTACGCATGGCCACTATTGGTAATTAACTCCATGATTTTGGCAAGACGTGCCGAGTCGAAAACTGTGACCGGGGTGTCTCATACTCTGGCCGATGAAATACATCTGCGTTTCTTGTATTAAATTTGTGAAGATTCACACCAGATGTAAACATACCCTTAAAACAATCTGGGCTAAGATTATTAATAATAGCAAATATTAACATCGATCGATAAAAAAGGAATATTCCTGTAAGAGGGAGATTATTTAGTTTTAAATACACATTCCTCACTGAATTTCTAGGTCTATAATTTGCTAGAATCCTAATGACAGAATTCTGCAAGGCTCTAAGGTTTCTAAAATGCGATTGAGAAGTTGAAGACCATGCTAAACAACGATATAAAAGGTAACAATGGACAAGGGAAAAATATAAAAATAGAATCTTACAGGCGTACTGTATTTTTGTTTTGAAGAGAGGGGGGCAAACCTGTAAGAAAATCGAATTAAATAAAAAATATTAGAAATTTAGAGAGATAGTCGAAAACTGTTTGTGTTCTTTTTTTTTAGCGGCGGGGGGATGGGTAAAGTTATGTCCTGGGAGCATGCCTCGTTTAAACGCCTTTTTCTACTTTCACTATGATTATCAACATATCATATATAATTAAATTGTTTTGCTAGATGTCATTTTTGGTTGTATTAGCTTCTTTAGAATTTTCTTTGAAAACAAGTTTTCTTTTATAGACATATTTAACTAGTCTAATAATAAACGAGTAAAACAACAAGCAAAAGCAGGAACGCTAAGAACTGGAGATGTTACGAAAGTTCAATAAAACTGAAAGTTATGTCAATAGCCAAATTGCCACTGTCATTCATTATGGTAGTATTTAATATTTTCATAATATCGAGATAGTTGCTGAAAAGCGTTTGCCAAGCTGTTCTTCGAAATTTTCTAAAGGAAATTGTTTGAATACCTATCTAAAAATAAGTTAATAATTGGACCTTTACTGATGTTGTACATTCAGTAGTGCATCCGCCAAACAAGAAGCTTATAAATATTTCAAGAAGAATTTAGCTGGCAAGGATAAAGAAGTTTTCAACTCTGATCAAAAAGAAACCGACCAATGAAGCCTGATCGAAAAGAATTGGGAACTTATAGGAGTTGGACCTTGGAGATTCAAAATGGGAAGATGAATTAAAAACAACTAGCGCCATTGACAGTGTGACTTCTGGTGAGTCAATTAAAAAATATAAAATTTCAAAGAAAATCGGATAATTTGATAAATTAGTCTTCAATGTTGTACGACTAAAGCTGAAATTTGTCTACAAGTGACAATGAATCAGATTTTTTTCCAAGAATTATCTTGAATTGAAATCTAATCTTCACGAAGTTTGCCTTGGCAAGGTTGGTAAAACCCTGGTAGGTGAAGGAGGTTGGTTGACATTAAGCTAGCAGGTCTATTGAAGACATCCTCCCATGTTTGAAAATACCTGAACAAAAAAATAATTCTGAAGCATTTTTGGGTAGAGCATAAAAAGTAACGAAATTCTAGATGCGAACAGACGCGAATCGAATGGTCTAAATCTGGTCAATATTAAAACGCCTTTTTTCGGGTGATGTGAAATTTAGCTGCAGAAGCGAAATTCCTCTCTTATCACAAACTAGCTTTAGTGTCCAATACTGTGCGAATTTTATACAGTAAACTGATCTATAATGGAAACACATGAGGAAGCACATATTTATTCGATATTAACTAGTCCACTATGAAAACACTGTCAATGATCTTTTTCCTCAGTCTGTGACAAACTTTGGTCTTAGTTTTGTTCTTGCACAACCTCATTTGAGCCTATGATCACCAATTTTTTTTATAGGCGGCTGATCAGATGACTACATCACATGGTGCACCAATTGGGAGCAAAACTGCTTCACTTACGGGTGGCCCGAGGGGCCCAATTTTGCTGCAAGATCACGTTTTAATCGACGAAATTGCTCATTTTGATCGTGAACGCATTCCAGAAAGAGTGGTTCATGCCAAGGGTTCAGGTATTAAGTTAAAACTAATAGAGGCATAGATAGGAAATTCATTCTAGCGATTTTGGGATCGAAAAGAGTTGAACTGTGTCGTTGCGCCCCTTTGGCTATTGAGGGTGTCATCATTATGTATTATCTATTGTTGCTTATGATCATGGATGTCTAAAGCTTGAAAGAGTAGCTTATGCTAAAGGTTGAGCAGCAATGAGGCAATCCTCGAAGCAAAGAGCTGGACTTTCGGCTATTGAAGTGTTCTTTTTAACTAGTATTTAGTATTTCTCTGGATCTCGGATGTATACCAGAAGACGAACTTATGACAAAAGTTAAGACACTAAGCTAAAAGTAATAGACACGAAAATTCACAGTTTGTTTGAGTGACTTTAGTATTGATGATAGCTGGCCTGCATAATTAGTGCCCCTTTGGCTATTTCAATTTTGTTTTACTTTTTTATCTTCGGGGTTGCTTAAACAGCTGTTTAAGGCCCTGCACATTCAGAGCTGAGGTTCCATAGACTGTTGGTTGCAAACCTAACCTTGTCTTTTACTAGGTGTCTTATTTGAAACTTTGAATTTTATTCAGAAAACAGCTAGCATTTTGGCTAGAAATAGCTTGTTAGTGCTTATTAAATAGCTCTTAGTGCGACAAGCTTGTTAAAGCTTACCGTATTTCGACATTAATAAATAAATAAATCGAAATTGTCACTTGCTGCATTAATGTAAGTTAGGTGGAAGTGTTCATATTATATTTATGACGTGGCTAAAGCAGTAGAATTTGCGGCATTATCCTGAAATACTGTTAGAAGAAGAAAAAGCGATTTATTAAATAGCAAAATTTGGCCAATATTTAATCAATACTGTGCCAGTATGTACTAGAATAAGATTTTAGTTCGTAACGAGGCTGGAGTGGGAGAGTCAGAACTAAAAGTCTAATGATACTATGAAAAGAACGGTCTATTGATTGTAAAGTTTAACTTATATTACGTATTTGCACCATGCACTAACTTAAATTTCTATTTGTAGTGAGGCTGACGTAAGAGAGTGGGCTCCAATATTTCAGTAATACTGTAAATTATGGAAAAAAACTGGTCAATGAACTATATGACATGTAATCCAGCCTGGGTGAAAAAATCCTTTTAAGATTAAACAAAATACTGAAGCATAATCTACATCAATTTTATTTCCCCCCAAGAAGGATAGTCAGTGATAATTGTTTATTTGTTGTTGTTGTTGTGTTTTTTTTCATGGGTGATTGTAAAGGGGCACAGCAAACTACAAAGTCCAGGGCCTCTTTAAGTAACAAGAAGATTCTGCTATAGGAAAGTAGCGTTTTCTGCCATATTGTGGTAGAAAACATATTCAGCATGTCTGAGAGTCCTTTAACTGAGGTTTTAAGATTAAATAAAATAATAAAGTATGATCCACGAAATTTCAAAAATATTGTGCTTTTCCTGAGAAGGATGGTCATAAATATGTCTTTATTTGTTGTTTTTTTTATCCAAGGTTGATTGTAGTGAACCAGTCATCATAGATTGTCAAGAAAAGGACTCATTCAAACGGAAATAAACGTTTTACCACTTCTTTAAAGTAACAAACATATCATGTCACAGGAAAGTGGTGAATTGTGCCATTTTGTGGTGCAAAACATCTTTTTCAGCCCGAGGATGATTGTAGTGAACCAGTAATCGTAGAACGTCAGAAAATGGTCATTTGAATCGAAAATTAAAAGTTCTAGTACTCCTCTTAAGTAATAAAAATATTGTACCAGAGGAAAGTGGTGATTTCCGCCTTTTTAGGTGCTAACACAATTTTTGCCCTATTATGATCGAAATGAATCATTTCCCATAAAATGTCGGAAGAGGGCTCATTAGAACGGATAGTAAGAGTTCTGGTGTCTCTGGGAAGTAACAAAAATATCGCGCTACAGAAACGCGGTGAGCAGTCCCATTTTTTGGTACAAAACACTGATCCTAAAACTTCAGAAGAGGGCTCATTAGAACGAAAATTAAAAGTTCTAGCATTGATTTTCTGTAGCAAAAATAATAGACCATAGGAAAGCGGCGAGTACTGCTATTGTGTGCTGTAAAATAAAAGTTTGGGTCAGGGGATCGCCAAAATGTTATAGGCTAAAAATTCTGATTCAGCCGATTTAGCTTAGGGTTGAGAATTTGTTTATTCAACAAAGAATATGAACAAAAAGAAAAACTCACCATCTATTCCCTTCCCCTCCCCCCGCCAGGCTTTGTGGCTGGGAATCTAGGGAGAGAGAGAAGAAGAAGAATGAAAAACATTAAAACAAAACTGAATGATGAATTGTAGTACATCAGTCATTACTCGCTGTTAAACAAGCCAGAGTGAGATGCTAGGAACAATAAGCATTACCAGCGTTCTTTTTTGACATGACCCTGGGACTTCTACCCCATGGGTGGAACTGTAAAAACTAGTTATAATAAAGAGAACAATATAGAAAACGATAAAAAAATCCCTTAGAAGTAAAAAATCCTTTACAAATTTTTGAAGCTACCAATCGACTTATAACTATCAAAAAGATATTTTATGCAGCCTGTGTTGGAGGCGTAGTTGCCATGTGGTGTTGATTTCTTCCCTAATGATTATTAAGTTCATACAAAACAAACGGCTATTATAGGTCAGCATCTCTCAGCTTATAGTCTGGGAGCCAAAGTTAAAAATCTGACAAAATAGCGATCCGAGGTGTACAAGGGATCTGAGAGTTGTTTAGGACTAAATCGACCATGCTGATTACGAATATATCGGGAATATAAGCGCCAAAGGTGCGCTTGGTTCCCCATAATTAAATTCGTTATTTTTCTTTTTTACTCAGACTAATTCCAGCTTTCTATTATAAGATTGTAGTTGTCTCCTTTATACCTTGCCAAAACATTAGGCGATAATTAATTTACCATCAGAAAAAAAAACAACATACAGTTAGGTTTCCTATGCTGCTGGCCAATCAAAACAGCTCAGCTTCAAACTGCTTTTAAAAGCTTTTCCTTTAATTTCATTTTATTAATTTTAATCCGCACAAATAATGCTTCCAAAACTTCTTGCATTTATTTTTTCTAAATCAGCTACTATCAAGGAACGAGTAAGAAACATTGATGACCTAAACGGTAATCCTAATTATACATAAATAAAATAGTTTTAGGAATATTTTTTAAGCTATTATTTAGTCAAACTCGTCATCACTTCCAAAAAGATCGCGTGACCCAGCATACACACAAAGCAAGTCACACTTTCGGATTCCCGCACAGGAGCACTTCCCAATGCACATATTTTTACATTTGCAATGGGCTGCAACACGGCTTAAAGAAATCGGCCACTGTGACAATGAATTTGTATGAGAAATTGATTTTAAAAACTTTTTCCAAAAAATAAGTTTTTCAAAGAAAAGTAAAGAACTCCATTAAACAAAAATGAGCAAAAATAAATCAAATAACCTACCAAGCGTGAGACTACCACAAATCAGCATCGATAAATAAATGAAACCCAAAACGAGCAGAAATTACAATAAATAACCAAGTCATACTCAAAACAAGCAGAAATTAACATAAGTTGGGCTCAAAACCCCTATGCCTTCCCAGGGCCAGAACAAAATTTGCACTTTACTGAAAAAATATAAATGTTTTTACTTTTATAACTTTAATAAGTCAAATAATATTAACATTTCGATTACTAAATATCAGTATATGTATATTAAACTGACAATGCACATTCATTTGTATTTTTTCAGTGAAGTGCAAATTTTGTTCTGGCTTTCGGAAGACATAGGGGTTTTGCGCCCAACTTATGGTAATTTCTGCTCGTTTTGAGTTTGACTCGGTTAATTATTGTAATTTCTGTTCGTTTTCCCTGCTCTAAAGGGGAAAAGTTAATAAATAATACATTTTGCTAACATCGTTCTTATATGCCCCCAGAGCATAACTTAAAACCGTTGCCCAGAGGGTTGTGGGGTAGTGTCCTCCTCTTTACTTAGTCCCCGTTTCTTGTCTCGTTCTCGAGTGTCCCCGTTCTTTACTTAGGCAGCGCGATCCTGCTGCCTATGATTTATGCAGCAACTTTCTATATAAACCTTATATGCCCCCGGGCGTAACTTGCAACCCTTGCACTAAGGGCTCTGAGGGGGTTATCTTGCTTAAACAGCTAATTTCCAGAGCGTTCAACTACTTTGACCAAAATGAATACCTCAAAATTTTGATTGGATGTGTTTTGGAAAATGGTGGGCGTGGGAGGGGCGTTAGTCGCTATCCAATTACTTTCAACTATTAAAAAAGTCAGTAGCCCTTTCAATTTTCGATTGAACGAGCCCTTTTGAAGTTTCTACGACAACGCTTTCAATACAAACTTATATGTCCCAGGACATAACTTACAACCTTTGCCCTGGGGGCTGTGGGGGGAGGGGTTATCATCCTTAAAGACCGAATATCCAAAACTTTCAACTACGTTGAATAAAATGACTATCTAAAAATTTTGATTGGATGTGTTTTGGGAAAAGGTGGGCGTGAGAGGGGGCTTAGTTGCCCTCAAATCACTTTCGACTATTAAAAAGAGTACTATCCCTTTGAATTTCAAATCGAATGAGCCCTTTTTCAAGTGTCTACGACAAAGATTTTAATAAAAACCTTATATGCCGCCAGGGCATAACTTATAATCCTGGCCCTGAAGGTTGTGGGGAAGTGTCTTCCTCAAAAACATACTTTCTATGTGAAAATCCACTATGCTGAACAAATGGCTATTTCAAAATTTTGATTGGATGTGTTTGGGAGAATGATGGGTTTGGGGGGAGGGGGCTAGTTGCCCTCGAGACACTTTCAACTATTAAAAAGGGTACTAGCCCTTCGAATTTCCAATCGAATTAGCCTGTGTAGAAGTTTCTATGACAACGCCTTCTTTAAAAACCTTATATGCCCCGAGGGCATAACTTAAAACCCTTGCCCTGAGGGCTGTGGGGGAGTGTCCTCCTCAGAAACATATTTTCTATCTGGAAATCAACTGCGGTGAACAAAATGGCTGTCTCAAAAATTTGATTGGATGTGTTTGGGGAAATGATGGGCGTGTGGGGGGGGGGGGCGCCAAGTTGCCCTACAATCACTTTTAACTATTGAAAAGGGTACTAGCTCTTCAAATTTCCAATCGAACGAGCCTGTTTTGAAGTTTCTATGACAACACCTTCTTTGAAAACCTTATATGCCCCCAGGGCATAACTTAAAACCCTTGCCATGAGGGCTGCGAGGGAGTGTCCTCCTCAAAAACATATTTTCTATCTGGAAATCAACTACGCTGAATAAAATGGCTATCTCAAAATTTAGATTGGATATGATTGGGGAAACGATTGGCGTGGGGGGGGGCTAGTTGCCCTCCAATCACTTTTTACTATTAAAAAGGGCACTAGCCCTTCGAATTTCCAATCGAATGAGCCCGTTTTGAAGTTTCTACGACAACGCCTTCTATAAAAACCTTATATGGCCCCAGGGCATAACTTAAAACCCTTGCCCTGAGGGTTCTGGGGGAGTGTGCTCCTCAAAAACATATTTTCTATCTGGAAATCAACTACGCTGAACAAAATGGCTATATAAAAATTTTGATTGGATGTGTTTGGGGGAATGATGGGCGTGGGGGGGGGGGGGGGTAATTGCCCTCCAATCACTTTCGACTATTAAAAAGGGCACTAGAACTCTCGATTTCCAATCGAATGAGCCCCCTTTGAAGTTTCTATGATGACCCCTTCCATATGAAGTGCCCTGCTCTAAAGGAAAAAAATAATTCATAGTACGTTGTGCCAACATCGTTCTTATATGCCCTCAGGGCATAACTTAAAACCCTTGCCCCTGGGGGTTGGGCGGGAGTGTCCTCCTCAAAAATTTATTTTCTATCTGGAAATCAACTACGCTGAACAAAATGGCTATCTCAAAATTTTGATTGGATTTGTTTGGGGGAATGATGGGTGTGTGTGTGTGGGGGGGGGGGCTAGTTGCCCTCATCTAAGTTTTAACTATTAAAAGGGCGCTGGCCGCCCGAATCTGCAATTAACTGAGGTCTTTTCGACCTTTCTCTGACAACTCCGTCGATACGAAGTGCCTGAGTGAAGAAGAAAAAAAAACACATTGTGCCCACATCGTTCTTTACTTAGGCAGCGCTAGCGCGCTGCCTATGATTACCCAGAAATCGTCACTGTATGCCCATCCGAAATTTAGGGGATCTAGAACTATTGGTTCACACTCCTTAGCCTGTAAAATGATTCCCCACGTGGATTTTCTGTCTATGTGTTTGCCAAGCCAAGGCAGGAATTTTTTTTTCGCGACCTCTACCTAGATGGTAGGGTCGAAACTTTGACCTCATATTAAGGTATGAAGCGCACTTCGGTGGTCGCTAACCATGAAATAAATGGCATCAGCATGTTCGAAACTATCGTTTCCAAAAATCAGAAGTCATGTACCAAAATGTTTTTTACAAATCGTTATTTAACGACTTTTTCAACTTTCACTCCCCGACTTATATACAATTGTGTATGACTGTGCACGAACTATTTGGGGGGAATGTTAGTGAATGTTTCTTTACGTTGGGGAGAGGTGCCTGACGCCTCAAGAAATGCTATTTTAAGTCCACATTTTCTGACTTTCATAAAATATTAATCAAGAAATAAAGTTTTTTTTATATAGAAAAAAAATCTCAGGCAGAAAAGGTGCATAGTGATGTATATATTCGTTTTCAAAAATTGTTACCCTTATTCATGGTAGTAAAAAATCGTGTTGAAAAAGATTGCAAGATATGTAATCTGTCTTTCATTTTGCTTGGTCTTGGTAAGTACGTAGTTTATTTCACTTATTGCAGGTTTTTTAAATTTCTTGAACACTAAATATCTTTTAGGAGCTTTTGGTTATTTTGAAGTTACGCACGACATCACTAAGTACACCAAAGCTGCCATTTTCAGTCATATCGGCAAACAAACTCCCGTTGCTGTTAGGTTCTCAACCGTCGGGGGTGAAAGTGGATCGGCTGATACTGTAAGGTAAGTTCATACTTTCCTTGTGGAAAGAAGACATGGTCTGATGATGGAATTCGGCTTTATATGTCTGTAGTCTAGAAATCACTGAGATATTCTCCCTGATATGTGTCAAATTTGCGGCTACCAAACAGTAACCTGGCGGTTGGTCTTCAAAAGCTAAAACTCTCACTATTCGACTTGTATTCTACTTATCTTTGTTTGCACCTTACTCTGTGGCTAATTTTGTAGCCTGAGTTTGTTTTAAGTATGTTGTAAATGTGTGTTGTAATAATTGACAATCATACCGGGGTTCTTTTTTTATGCTATTATGGAAAATAAAGGAGTTGTTTGTTTATTTATTGGTTTAGTTTCGAAGCATGCTACCAAGTTATACTAAGATAATTTTCTCATTAAATGATCGCAAACAGAAAAAAACGAGATTGAGTTATATAACTACCTAATGAAAAGTGTTGTTTAATGCCGTTGGTTTACGTCTTAGATGTATTTTTGTAAGCCAGTCAAATTATGTCTAGGTTATTGGATTCCCAGAAAGGGAAGCCGATCTTCATTTATACCTTACCAATCATCATTTGTACCTTACTGTGTCCGTAATTTTAGTTATTGAGGTTGTTTTAAGTAAGCTGTGAATATGTGCATTAATATGTAATTGGCAATCATGCTGGCGTTTTTAGGTTATCATTGAGAACAAAGGAGTTATTTATTTCTTTAGTTTTGAAGCAATTTGTGAAGCGGTACTGAAATAAATTACGTGTGGGATGATAACAAACAGGAAAATAACGCGGTTGAGTTATTGATTTCCTGATAAAAAGTGTAGTTTGATGTCGTCAGTTTACGTCTGTCATGAATTTTTGTAAGTTCGTCAAATTATTCCCGAAGTGAATACCTGAAAAAGAATCCAATAACCTTCAAATTTTAAAATCTGATTTCTTTTTTTTATACAGGCTTCACGCCTCCGTCACAATTGATGATATGCCACTAATCTTGGCAATTATTATGCTATTTACTTTTAAGCTGCAAGAGAAGGATTTTCCTTGATTACCCCTACTGGGAAACCATCCCATATGGCTATGGATCGTCGAGCGAACTTGTCTTCAAGTACTCTTGGGGGAGGAGGGGGGTTTCCTTCACAAGGTAGTCCTGTCGAGCTGTACTTTGGTGAGCTGATTTCAAAGTCCTTATTTTATCTGGAACGAGTTTTGATACCTCCTCAGATGGAGGAGAAAGCATATATTTGTAGAACACTGACATTGAAGTCATATCAAATCGATTCTGGATCGACTGCACGGTTTAGGCTTCAGAGTTGCTAGAAATTGCTGCGCGAACTGCTGGGATGTTATGTATTACGCCACAAAAGAAAACGAAAGATTAAATTACCCTTTATTGGTTCTCCTTTGCAAAATTTAGAACCAGTAAAAAAAAAAATAAAAAAATAAGAGGTTTCGAGTTCCATGCTTTTCAATGAGTAAACTTTCCATTTTCTTTTGTAATCCCGATAGCGTGTTTCAACAGATCAAGATAACATTCCCGCGTAGTAAGATTACGCTTCTTCTGCGTTTCAGGTTCACAAATGGCGTCAAAGGTTGGGTTGATTTCTGCCATGAAATGCTATGGATAAAGGCCACGGATTTTTAAACCCAGTAGTCTCACTTAGAGCAATTTAACTTTTTGTGAAACTTACGGGTTATGATTTTGATTGATTTTATTTGTATAAAAGGGAATTTTTTTTTTTGTAACGTAAGGTAGAAAAGGGTATGGAACAAAGGATGGGGATGGGTTGGGATACTATACGGGGGTGGTGATTTTTATCGGTGAGTGGCGGCTAGGGAAGAGGTTTTCAGTACAGGGGTTTATTTGTGCTGACTTCCCAAAACGGAGGCACAAATTTTTTCTTCGAGACTCGAGGGTATCAAGTTTTAAAGTTTTAAGGAGGTAGGAATATGGGACCTTGCCTTCCTTATCAATAATCCTCAGGGCTCTTTTTTGAATATTTTCAGTTTTTTTGGTTGCTTCAATTGAGAGGCCCGGATGCCAGACAGGACTCGCGTACTCGACCAACGGACGTACAAAAGAAATATATACCTTTAGTAACTGATCTGGGGGGGGGGGAGGGCAACTAAATATATTCAGCAGTTTCAGCGGAGAAAGTGACAAGTTAGCTTGACGGATGATGTTATTTACATGGGTTTCCTTATTCAAATCAGAAGATATGGTAACACCTAGGACCTTAAAGGAAGTAGCTGAAATCTTAGGAGGAATAAGATGAAGGGAAAGAGTAGAGGACTCGAGGAAACTGACAGATACTATGGTGGATTTACAAGGATTAACCGTCATATCAAGAGAAGAAGCCTCGCCTGCAATGTCATGGAGGATACCCATTGGATTGCTATAAATATATTTATAACACGTCTCTACAACGGTTGGGTCATCGACAAATTTCCACCTGTCAGGGAAATCCATTGAAAGGCTGCTGATCGCAATCTTGATATTTGAATGCCTGTGATCTGTTTCAAAGAAATGAGGCAGTGAGCTTGACTAATAATGTTTCGACCCGAAATTCTTCGATAGGTTTTTCTATCAAGATATTATGGTTAACCAGGTCGAAAGCCTTTTGTAGGTCAATAGAAATTAGGTTTAGCCAGGGGTTTGGTCTCTCAAATAGTCTCCCCATGGAGTCAACGAGGTGGATAAGGTAATGTGAGGTTGATGTAGATTTCCAAACTGCCTAGGATCAACGAGGGGATGGACTTGGCACCTGAGCCAGTCAGCAAGAAAGCTTTCATATAATTTTGAAAAATTAGAAGTCAGAGGAGAAAGGACGAATGCCATCAAAGCCAGGCTTGTTGTTTTTCTTTTTTATTGGAGTTATGAAACCTTGTTTCCAAAGGAAAGGGAATAGTCCAGATTGAGTGTATTGATTGAAAAGAATAGAAAGCGGCTTTGAGAGGTAATCGCTGAAAGTTTTAATAAGTGGGACGGGAATATCCAGTGGGCAAGTGCTTGATTTTTTTAATTTTTCAATCTTTTTACCACGTCAAATGGGGAAATTAAAGGGGGTTTTAAAAGTAGGAGTTACATAGGAAAGGGGAGGGACCCTTTGGACAAATGAAGCAAGGAACTCGTTCAGATTATTTGCTATAGGTTCATCTAAATTAAAGTTTAGTGGCTCTGGTCTCTTGCCGGCTAGTATTTTGATTTGGGAATACTCATTTTTTGTTTTATCATTAGAGCATTTTTTAAACTTTTTTTGGGAAAATGAGCCATATTTACGTTTTTGGTCGATATTAATTAAAAAAACTTTTTCCACAAAATAAGTTTTTCAAAGAAAAGTAAAGAATTCATTAAACAAAAAATGAGCAAAACTAAAATCAAATAATCTACCAAGCGTGAAACTACCACAAATCAGCATTGATAAATAAATCAAACCCAAAACAAAAAGAAATTACAATAAATAACCGATTCAAACTCCAAAAGAGCAGAATTTAACATAAGTTGGGCTCAAAACCCCTATGCCATCCCAAGCCCAGATCATAATTTGCACTTTACAGAGAAAATATAATTGTTTTTACTTTTTTAACTTTAATAAATCAAATAATATTAACATTTTGATTACTAAATATCAGTATATGTATATTAAACTGACAATGCACTTTTATTTTTTAGTGGAAGTTTTTTTTTTTAGTGGATTTGTGATAAAAATGTAAGAGTATGCGCTGGTGAGCTACTTTTACTAATCGAATGAACGGGGCTCCGCTTGTGGGTTGATTGAGAACTTGTAACTATTATCATATTAAAAGTTTTACTGCGCCTGGCTATAGCACGATAATCCCTGCTTTTCAAATGTAATAATATGTACTTAGTTTCAAAACACAGGCCACGTCGAAATATACGGCAGGGTTTGGAATGGAGGAGTGAAAACCAGTTATTAAAAAGACGTACATGGGTGAAAAAAGGTACAATCACTCTTTTGTATACACTTGTTGGCAAAGTGAAATCGGCAGACTATAGAATTCTTCCCTGATTTGACTTCAGAAACCGCGTTACTAATAATAATTAAGTTGTTACTACATTTAAATTGTCACTGATCTCTGGATCTGGAATATTAATAGAGTTCACATTTAAATTGTCACTGACCTCTGGAACTAGGTCACCGATTAAATTCATATTTGAATTGACGCTTGCTTCATTAATATTCCTGTGTTTGGGGTCAGATTTGCTTCTGAATTGAATTGCAGTTAGTTTCAAATTATTAATTTGTTGCTTTGTATTCACCGACTCAAGTGTGTTCTTAATTATATTTCCCCTAAGATCAATGAAAGTAGAAATGTCGTTGGTTGTGAACTCGAGTTTTTTTTCTTCAGCACTAAGAGGGAGGTGAGGGAGAGGCCACATAGGGGGCTGGATTCACAATCGCCACAGGGAATATTTTCGGTCTGGCAGGAGGCATAGTTAGTAGCTAACATAAGGGGATAGTCCGTCTGGGCACTGGCATCTATAGTTCCTAGCAGAAAATCAGTCTGGCAACACTGGTTAAAATTGGTAGGGGACTAGTCTGACACTTGGTTTGGGCAGCAATGAATGCTTTACCATCCCTTTGGCAAGGGGGGTGACCTGATATCATCTAAAACTTCTTTTAAGGAAGAATTTAATTCTGACCGTCGGCGTCGTGGGGTATCACTAGCTTTCGAAGAAGTAGTGGTGATGTATTCTTGATTTTCAGTGTTGTTTTGTTTCGAGGAACAATCTAAACATAACCAGTTTTTATTCCACTGGGAACGTTCTATCCTCGCACATTGCTCATGAATGGAAGAGTTGCAAGCAATACATACCAGGCAGTTGATTGTTGCCCTTAATCTACACTCAGGACACACTCTTTTAAAGTCCTTTGGTTGCCCTTTAGTCATTTTGTTGACTAATATAAATGGTTAAAAAGTTCAATTCACCTGATGGCTGGTGACAAAATCCAAATTTAGGTCGCAGTTAATCATTTTTCACTGAATTAACTGAGTTTAATTCGGAAAAGCATAATCCAAATAGGTGCTAACAGGTTGAACTCTGGTTGAAGACTTAAATTGACATTATATTACATAGCTGACGTCTTAATAATTTTTTTTTTTTTTTACCACTTGTGTGACTAGTGAAGCTCGGGTATATCAGGTGCCCGATTTTGAATATTGATAATTTTTTAAGATATTTTTTTTTATATTGCTCATGGCATCTGAGGAAGTTGGGGTTAGCTGGATAAACGCCACACTAAAATACACTCAAAGAGAAACCTTTTAGAAAAGCTTTTGTCTAAAAGTATCTTATTTTTAAACACATTTGCTTCTTAAAAACATTAAAATAAACATGGTAATACATTTTTCAGTTTATCCATTTTCCTCAAAAATTCTTGTTGCATATCATACCTCCTTAAGGGTTAACGCACCTGGCTCGGAAAAAAAAATGTTTTCGGATTTTCGCAATACTTATCTCAAAACTAGAATATCTTCGGGATGATTGCTATTTCTTGAAACTTTCTAAAAAAAAGAATAGGTTGCATTGATCTAAGAAAACGGGGAATCTATAAAAGTTAGATGTTGGCAATTTAACATGGGAAGGTAGGGATAAAAAAAAACTAGCGCCGATGATAGTGTAGCTTTTGGCAACTTTTAAAAACTAGTAAATCTACCAGAAAAAAGGGATGATTCATATAGTCAACCTGTAATACTGTGGAACTAAAGTCGTAATTGCTCTATAAATGATAATTAATCAATATATTTTTGTTTTAAAGAATTCCTTTAAGTCAAAATCCAATCTCCACAAAGAAGGGCTAGGCTAGTTTGGGGAAATCTTGACAGGTAATTTAGGATTGTGAACTTTTACGCGGTAGACCCACTGGCGACCGAATACCCTCCCCTACGTTTTAAAGTGCCTACTGCTGACCGAACTCTGCCCTCTATACCCTGTCCTACATTTTAATGTACCTACTGGTGACCGATTTTTTTAACCCTCTCCTGCATCTTAATGTGCTTACTGGTCACCAAATTCTGCTTGCTTTAACCTCGCCTACATTTTAAAGTGCCTGAAAGAATAAGTATGCAGGAGTTTATGGTATGCTGAAAGAAAGAACAAAATGGCCAAACACTAGTTTATGTTGGTTTTCTTTACAATACTATATTAAGACCCATACTTTTTGGTATTGGTCATACTCAGCAAATAACTGATTAATAACGTTCTTTTTCTTTGAGAAATTTCTCTCGCTAAGTAGTCACTTCGGAAGCGCTTTTTTTCGTCTTTACTGGTTGCAGCTATCGTTGCAACCACGGTGGTGAGACAGTTGAGACTCAGTCCGAACTCTCTAAGTACTTTTGTTGCAATATCTCAAACTCTCTAAGCACTTTTGTTGCAATATCTCAAGTCCTCATCAGTTATTTGCTGCGTGTGCCCAATACCAAAGAGCATTTAAAGAGCATGAGCGGAAATTACAAATGTCAAAAAGAAAAACCGCAAACGCAAACTAGAGTCTCAACTGTCTCACCACCGTGGTTGCAACGATCGCTGCAGCCATTAAAGACTAAAAAAGCGCGTCCGAAGTGACTACTTAGTGAGAGCAATTTCTCAAAGAAACTAGCGTGAAACAGAAGTGAAAAAAATATGGAGCATTTTGAAATGAAGGCTGATACCCTTCAAAAATGGGGTCAGAATTTTTCGTCGTACATGAAAGAACGCAAGAATGAAGAAAAAACGAATAAGAGCTAAATGACAGAACAAACTTGCCAAACGCTAGTTTTCGTTTGCGGTTTTTCTTTTTGACCTTTGTAATTTCCGCTCATGCTCTTTTAATACTCTTTGGTATTGGGCACACGCAGCAAATAACTGATGAGGACTTGAGATATTGCAACAAAAGTACTTAGAGAGTTCGGACTGAGTCTCAACTGTCTCACCACCGTGGTTGCAACGATAGCTGCAGCCAGTAAAGACTAAAAAAGCGCTTCCGAAGCGACTACTTAGCGAGAGCAATTTCTCAAAGAAAAAGAAACTAGCGTGAAACAGAAGTGAAAAAAATATGGAGCATTTCGAAATGAAGGCTGAGACCCTTCAAAAATGGGGTCAGAATTTTTCCTCGTGCATGAAAGAACGCAAGAATAAAGAAAAAAAGAATAAGAGCTAAAAGAAAGAACAAAATCGCCAAACGCTAGTTTGCGTTTGCGGTTTTTCTTTTTGACATTTGTAATTTCCGCTCATGCTCTTTTAATACTCTTTGGTATTGGGCACACGCAGCAAATAACTGATGAGGACTTGAGATTTTGCAACAAAAGTACTTAGAGAGTTCGTACTGAGTCTCAACTGTCTCACCACCGTGGTTGCAACGATAGCAACCAGTAAAGACTAAAAAAAGCGCTTCTGAAGCGACTACTTAGTGAGAGAAATTTCTCAAAGAAACTAGCGTGAAACAGAAGTGAAAAAAATATGGAGCATTTCGAAATGAAGGCTGATACCCTTCAAAAATGGGGTCAGAATTTTTCGTCGTACATGAAAGAACGCAAGAATAAAGAAAAAAAGAATAAGAGCTAAAAGAAAGAACAAAATTGCCAAACGCTAGTTTTCGTTTGCGGTTTTTCTTTTTGACATTTGTAATTTCCGCTCATGCTCTTTTAATACTCTTTGGTATTGGGCACACGCAGCAAATAACTGATGAGGACTTGAGATATTGCAACAAAAGTACTTAGAGAGTTCGGACTGAGTCTCAACTGTCTCGCCACTGTGGGTGCAACGATAACTGCAGCCAGTAAAGACTAAAAAAGCGCGTCCGAAGCGACTACTTAGCGAGAGCAATTTCTCAAAGAAAAAGAAACTTTTGTGCAAAAGAAGTGAAAAGAAATTGGAGCCAGCCAAGTCTGTATTTTAATAGCATAGATTATGGAAATTGGCTCAATATCTATAAACTATCTTTATATGTGAGTAATAATTGTGTATGTATTTATACATGTATATTCTCAAAAACGGCACCATATTTTTCGGGTAAATTGGTGTCTTGAGATATACT
Organism: Artemia sp. Qi Xiang Cuo; assembly: GCF_049724085.1. Classification (NCBI taxonomy): domain Eukaryota; kingdom Metazoa; phylum Arthropoda; class Branchiopoda; order Anostraca; family Artemiidae; genus Artemia; species Artemia sp. Qi Xiang Cuo. The sequence continues at coordinate 13,967,298 of NC_142795.1, forward strand.
CCATAAAAAGACGGTCTAGATAGGTCAAGTGTCTGAGAAAAATTGTTAAGAGCCTTAATTTTTGTTTTTTGCAAATGACGTCATGTACTATGTTGTTGCATCATATAAGCATTTCTTATGACATCATTTCTTATGATATCATATAAGTATTTTCTTATAGGATGTTATGCATAGCATAAATAAGATTGTTGAGTTTCCAACGCAACAGTTATTTATATAATATAATGTCTGTTTGAAAACCCCAAAAAACAAAAATTTGCAGTTGCAGTTACTATAAATGATGATTCTTTGGAACCAACACCTGAACTGTCAAACGTAATAAGATGTGAAATTTGACAACCTGAATCATCAATTGTAAAAACACTGGTACGAGAACGTAAGGAATGGGCCAAAGCAAAATTTTCTGAAATGATTATAGTCCAAAAACGTATTAGCAATGGAATTGGAGAGCAAAAAACCATAGAGTTAGACTATATGCGGAACTAAACTTTAGAACTCGTTAAAAAGGAAAATAAAGAGCATACCCACGTGCGGATTGATGACTTATATCAAGGAACAACTGAGGGAGTCAAAAATGAAAATGAAGAGCAGGGAATCAATGCAAATCAACCTGGACAGCGAGAATCAAAATGTGTTAAAATTGAAATGATAGCGAGATTTGGGATTTTGACGTATTTAAGATCATCAACACCTACAATACCTTTGTTAAAAGAACAAAGGTTCGGCAATATTTATTTCATAATGACGAAAGATAAGCCGAGGTGTAACAAAGCAAACAAATTGAAAATGATTGCGATGATGATTGGGTTTTCGATTTTAACATGGATAAGGTCAGCAATACCTACCATTTTGAAAATTAAAAGTATGGACTGGATAAACCGTTGGAAGGAAAAGAAGTTTTTGTCCCACCACCTGAACAATCAAAAGAAGCAAAAGTTCGGCGATATGTGTTTCATAATGACAAAAGACAAGCCAATATTCTCAGATAGAAACTATTGCGTAATCAATTACTTAAAGACATTGTTTATCTATAATAGCACCAAACAATGTCTTGAAAACGAAAAATTCTGGCATAGGATGTAGTTTAATTCAAATTTTCGTGGGTATTTGACTATGCATAAATGTGTTCAGCCAATCAGGACTGCCTATAAACGAGAATACAAATTCTGATTGGTTAATCCTTAATAGGTCGGGTGTTTTTTTTTTTATGTAACTGGTCGGGTGGGGTAAATATTTACCCCATAACTAAAAACGCTTGTAAATAAAAACTATTTCAGATAGGAACTTGTAATTTAGCTTTTAGCAAATACAATATGTTTAACATAAAAATGAATCCTCTAGATACATTCTGGGCAAATTTTGTCTAGGTGGTCCTTGTAGCATCCCTTTTTGGAGATGCTGCAGACCCTAGTCGTCTTCTGGTCCCCTGAACGAGGACAGAGACTGCAGCGCTGATTTTTATGGCCAGAATGTGGAAGTTCTGTGTCTGAACTACCTGTAGACTTGATCCCAACAATATTGGACACTAACTTTTGAAGTTCTCGAGAAAGGAAGTTGATGGATACTCTAACCATCAAATGAGGCTTCATAAGGGATAGTTCCAACTATGTGACGATTTTTCGGCGCTAGATCACCTTTCCTGACTTTTTGTTGTGTTGGCAAATACTCCTGTGTTTACACCTGCAATATCAAGCATTGCAAAGAAGATTGCAAATGACTAGTGCTGCCAGTGACGACTGGTAGTGTAGTTAGCACATCTTGATCTAAACTGTCAACGCCAGATTTATTTGGTTTGTAAAAATCAACTATCTCCGGCTTGCATGAGTTTGCATCTATCGTGTTTGGGTTGTGCATTGGAGAGATCAAAGCTACTGCTTTGCTCTTCTTAGGCACATACGATATAATAGTCTTCTTCTGAGCAAAGCCGAAGATTTAGGAACCAGGCTCACGATCCCCGTGCGGAAGAAACGCTGCTGGGAGCTCGCACTTGTTCTTCCTGAGAGTTCCAACGTAGGTAGTATTCTGCCTGTTCAGTTCGTCAACCAACTCAATTGAGTAGTACCAGTTGTCCGCGGTTGTGTTTCTGTTTGTTTCAAGACTGGAACAGCCAGAGTCAAAGCGGTACGGGTAGGAATGGACATCTACTGTGTGCCTACCATATCGGTGGTTTTGGCACAATATAAAAAGGCATTGGATAAGTAATAGGTGCGGGCATCAGTCAGACACTGTATTTTCAGTCCGTACTTGGCTGGCTTCGAAGGGATGTACATCTGGACACGCGTCGACCCCTGGAGGGAATGAGCATTTCGTCGATTGTCAAATATTCAGACGGGGTGAAGTTCTTTCTGCATTCTGTAATCAAAGCACTAAACAGATCTCTGATAGGGGCTAAATGATCTTGACGTTGTCGATTCTAAGAATCATCAAATAGCAAGCAACCCTTGATTAACAGAAATCTTTTGACGCTCGTGGTTGCTCTAATATATCTCGGCTGGTCCCATCAGCTGCAAAGAAACTTTGAGCATCTTCTCTGGATTTGAACACTGGCTAGGTATAACAAACCGATAAAAGCTCTCATTTTGATGTAGTCCACAGACTTTGTAAACGAACTCTTTTCCAGTTGAATGAACTTGTACTTGGCTTGACAGAGCTCAGTATTTTCGTTGGTATGCTTCACAATTTCCTTGACCATTTCCTTAGTGAACAGGTTGTTCCAGGCTTCTTCCGGGGACAGCTCCCGTCCTACCCAAGATGGCCCTCGGACGCCAGATATTTCTGATAATATATTGGAAGACCGACTGCGTGAAGTTGGCAGTGGCTACTTAGACCTTTTCGTAACCTTTTCGTAGACCTTTACCGGTAAACACACCCACGGGCTTCTTCCGCCGCCTTGCAAGAGGAACGTCATCTTAGTCTAACGTACTTAAGATCTAGGGTTCCTGTACATCTCGAGAACTAGATTGTAGGGCTTCTACGTCTTCCTTTTCGCCAGTTTCGCCTTCTATGACATCTTCTTCGACGTCCTCCTCAAACTGAAAAGCATGATCCCTATCGCGACCTTCATCTTCATCTGTTAGATCTGATAGATCTTCTTCTCTTTCAAGAAGATCCTTGACTTCTTCCTCAGTTAGTTTCTTGTGGCTTGACATCTTGACTTCCTAGAAAAGTAAGGAATGAAAGGGAAAGGCAAAGAAGGAAAGAAATATTCAACTTCTTGGCAAGAAATATTTTTGGAAAAGCAGAAACGCTAAATTTACTACTAAAAAGGTTGCAAGACCTTCAGTATTGGTATAGATAAGTGATGGAAGTAGTGCAACTATAATCTCCCTAACGAATGTTAGCCATTCAGACTTTCTCACAACCGTTTTTCAAAATATTTGACCCTGGCAGTTTTCAGCTTTTTTGTTACGTAAGTGGTCGGGTGGGGTATAAAACTACCCCAGACCCCCTAATACCCCTTCTGGATGGATGCAGTTGGTTGATTGACTCACCAAAGATTATCCGTGGGGTGTTTGAAGATTACACGGAACCACGATGGCGTAGCCATCGTGGGGTTATTGAGGAATCTCAAAAACAGGGGTTATTGAGGAATCTCAAAAACAAAAGTACGTGGGGTAATTTTTTACCCCATCCGACCAGTTAAGGGTTAAGAGCAATGATGCTTAGAAATTAAGTTCATGCTAAACATGTTAAAAAATCGGAATTTGACTAATTAGAAACTGGTTTACTAATTAGCAACAAAAATAAAATAGTTAATTGGAAAAGGGCATGTGCCTTAAAAGGGTTGATAAAAGGAAAAAAAAAACGAAAATGAAAAAAGGTTTACTTGTTTAGTAGATCGTTGTAGCTTTTACAATCTGCGTAGATTGTATTTAGATCGTGGATCTACTACAATCTTTGTAGTGGCCTCTTCGATATTTTTCAGTGGTGGGGGGGGGGGGTAAAGGGCAATAGATTAGAAAGGAACGTCATTTCTTATTTTGTTTTGGTGGTTGGCGGTTTATAAACATATTAGATTATTTTAGAAAGGCTGTGTAGCCTTAAAAAGTTTGATTTCTGTCGGTTGATGTACTTGAATTAAATAATCCCTTTCTGTTGTCATAAAGATAAATATAGCTAAATACAATTAAATAGTAACTAAATAGTAAACAACTATATAATGAATAAATACAATGTAACTAAATATAACTAAATCGTTTAATTTATGTCGAATGATGTACTTGATTTAGATAAAGCCCTTGCTTTTAAAAATTGATGGAATAATTTTATTTTTAATTTTTTTTTTTCAAATTTGTGAAATTCGATACAACTTTGGAATGACTCGAAAGTTAATTTGGGCAGGTTTTGGCTAATGGTCACGTTCGAATTGGGCCCTCAACAGGACCAACATGAAACAGTAACGCTTGCCATCGATTTTTGATGTAAAATCTTTGTTTACAGGGATCCACGAGGATTTTCTGTCAAGTTTTACACTGAAGAAGGAAATTGGGACTTGGTTGGAAACAATACACCCATTTTCTTTATCAGGGATCCCATTCTATTTCCAAGTTTTCTACACACACAGAAGAGGAATCCTAAAACTCATCTTAAGGTTTGTGACAACGATTATAGATTCTTAAACCTTGGCTATTGCCAAATATTAAGGGGGAGGGGTAGATAAGTTGATTCTAGGACGATAAAATGAAAATATTATGCGACTATATCTCCATCTGTTAAAGAGGGGGGTTATATGAGTTTCATATGAAAGTACATCTTAAGGTTGGGAAAAACAATTATAGTCATAGAAACAGTGGCGGTTCTTGTCTAAACTTTTAAAGCAGGCCGGGGAGGGGGATCAGATTATTTTCGGTGGATTAGACGAAGACGCATTATAAGGCTGATGAAAATCCATCAGTCTTTTGTTAAAGTCTTAGGTAATGTAAAGATACGTAAACATAAGTAGCTATTAGTCCAACTCTTAAAGAGGAAGGGGAGGGTCACGATTAACTCCTCTTAAGGGTAGGTCAAAGACAAAAGTGTATTTTCTTCCCCTTTTTGGTACAAAAAATGGAGACGAAAAGAATGAAGAAACAAAAAGACAAAACAACAATGAGAATAATTTTCAGCCTGGGAAAGAGAAAACGAAATAAAGCAGATATTTCGGCAAGGATCTCTGTAAACTCTAATATTAGACCTGAAGTTATGTTAGGCCTTGCCTTGAATATATATGGCCAGCTTGGTAATCAGAGCTGATGAACGACCAATCGGGTATACTTGAGAAGGTACAAAATATAGTCGTAAAAATTATACTTGGACACAACCACTCAACATTTGATGATGCACTGACAATAATCAACGTGAATTCGCTTGATATTCGTAGAAATGAATTGCAGTAACGGTTTTAGGCTTCATAAACTGGGGTAAGGGGGTTAGTCAATTGACAAATTTTTATAGTTAGTTAACTACCTTAGGAGTTTAAAAATCTAAAAAAAAAGAATTTAACATCAGATGTCAGAAAAACTGAGGGGACCGTTGCCCCCCCCCCCCTGCCAGACCTAGAACCTTCACTGCCAAGTTGATATATTAATTTGGACTAAAATCCTTGTACTCTCCGACTCGTGGTCCCTTTGCCGACCTTGGCAACCGTACTACTGAAGGAACAAACACTAGGTTTCGATAAATAAAAAAGGATGGTTGATAAAACCAGCACCTTAATATAGTATTCGCATCCCTGTATACGTGACGTAAAATGATAAAACCAGCACCTTATTTTAATATTTGGATCATTGTATACCTGACGTAAAATGATAAAACCAGCACCTTATTATAGTATTCGCATTCCTGTATACTTGACGTAAAATGATAAAACCAGCACCTTATTATAATATTTGGATCATTGTATACCCGACGTAAAATGATAAAACCAGCACCTTATTATAGTATTCGCATCACTGTATACATGACGTGAAATGATAAAACCAGCACCTTATTATAGTATTCGCATCACTGTATACATGACGTAAAATGATAAAACCAGGATCTTATTATAATATTTGGATAATTGTATACCCGACGTAAAATGATAAAACTAGCACCTTATTATAGTATTCGCATCACTGTATACATGACGTGAAATGATAAAACCAGCACCTTATTATAGTATTCGTATCATTGTATACGTGACGTAAAATGATAAAACCAGCACCTTATTAGACATAAGGAAGGAAGTGATGGAATCACAAAACATAAAAAATTAAATGAAACATGAATTAGGCTCGATATCCTCTCTGACACTTTTTAGTAGCGTTAGGAGATAAGCATTTACCAAAATTGTTTTATATTTGTAAATGGCTAAATATTTTTAGTTTGAGCTATGTTAGTATGCTTAGTGTAGAACATAGAATTGGCTTTCTACTTAAGACATCGAAATACGACCTTTATAAAGGAAAGGATACTATGAACAGTTAAAAAAAATTTTGTTAATGTCAGTTTATTTCCTTAAAACCAATATATGTGACCACTCTGACTTGAAAGTGAATATCAAAGACCTTATAAACCCCGGAGTTTGGTTGGAACGTTTAGCTTAAGTTAACTTCTAAAGTTAAAAATTTAGCAATACCGGCTGAATTGATTCAGCAAATTGAGGGTATTCAAAAAAGAGATTCCGAAATTACTCACTGCTTTTAAGGATAGTTCAACTCAGCTTCATTCACCTTCTACGTAAATGAGATGACATAAGTTTGACGTGGACTTTGAACTGAATTGTCTAATGTCCGACTTGTCTAATTTCTGCTACATCCTCCGTCGTAGTATAGACAAAGTAAAATTCGATGATGCAATAGGACTCGAGTGTTGTAAACAAAAATAGGAGTGTGATTAGGGTTGCCAACTGGACACATTTTATGTGAAAAAGACACATTCCTATTTGCCAGGACAAAATGGCATAAAAGAGCAAAAAAGTGGCACATTTTAGATATTTGGGACATAAAAAGCCAAAAAAGGGGTACATTTTGTAAATTTATGACATAAAACGAAACATTTCTTAACTGGATATGTATTTTGGTAAAAAAAAGTCACTTTTCACCAAAGTAGTGCTTTTTCTCCGATTTTTTTTTTTTTAGCATCCAGGGTTTGCCTGAGATGTCGTAATTAAAGTATTTTCTCCAAAGTAAGGGATTTACATGTTTATACGAGCTTTGTTCTTTTAGATCAAGTCAGGTTATATGAACGTTTCATGTGGCATTTTTTTTTTCAATATATTTGGTGTTAACTGGCCGCTTTGAAAAAGGTTTACAAAGCATCTTTTGGTCAATAATACATCTGAAAAAAAAAGATAGTCTCTAGTTTTTGAGATTTCAAGATAGGCACGTTTTAGCTAAAAATGACACATTTCTGGAAGCTCAGGGGACACATTCATGGTCAAAAAAGCTTGCAACCCCGAGTGGGATAAGAATAGACGAATCTAATTTTAAGTTACGATTCCCCTCACTTGTCCTGGTTTATGGATAGCGTAGTTGTTACTCGGAAATTGACTCACAATTTGACAGTGCTAGTATTGTACATCCGCGCAGTTTAATATCTTCCTCAAAACTACATATTGCAGGACAGAGAAAAGCAAGAAAAGCAGGTTTTGCGCTGTATTTACAATTTTGAGATTTTTTGAAATTTTCTAGGAGCAGAAAACTGCTTAAAAATGCTTTGAATGACAATGAAAAGAACGCCGGAACACTAGATTATCAAAAGAACAAGTTTTCAAGTCCGAGTAAGAGAATTGGCAATTATAATATGGATCGTATATGTTGTAATTTCACTATATATTCGACTATTGACGCTTTGTTTCGATAGGATGCTGATATGTTTTGGGATTTCATTTCCCTGAGGCCAGAGTCAACCCATCAAGTTTGTTTTCTGTTTTCCGACCGGGGAATTCCCGACGGATATCGCCATATGAATGGCTATGGATCGCATACTTTCAAGCTTTTGAATGAGAAAGGCGAAGTTTTCTATTGCAAGTTTCACTTTAAGGTAACCAATCTTTCAGTCGAATACTTTTTTTTTCTAGACCTAAGTCTAAACCCTTCAATCTTTATATTGTTGCACACTCATTAAATTTCGTGTCTTGAGGAACCCCCGACAATATCTAATCTTCGTCCTAGTTTTTCTTCTTAGGGTTTAGGTGGTTTTACGTTAATCCATCCTATAGCTCACAGTGATGCTAATTCATTAAAATGTTGGGGGGGGGAGGGGCAAGTTTTCTTTTTAGATATTTGAAATGAAGATACAAAAAATATATATTTTAAAACCTATGGAGGGGGGCGGGATTTTCAAATCATACCTTTCAGTGTTTGCAAGCTTTCTGTATTCTCTTACAAAAGCTGGACGTGACTCTCTACTTCTCTTCTTCGTGTCTTTCTCTGATTTCAAAGCTACTGCCTCACCTTCCGAGACCTTTTCTCTTTATTGTATCGGTCGCATTTATTGGAAGATCGTACAGCAGATTTACCAATTTTCTTCAGTTAAAAACCAATCAAAGTAAAGGCAGGAACTTGTTCGGCAATCTTTCCCATAGGGAGAGTTTGGGTTAAACTACGTACAATGCCAGTCGTAATTTCATAACCCCTGATTATATCAAAATGCCTGTTGGCACCGTGATAGATTTCAAAGTTTACTATGAAGCCCTAAGGGCTTGCGAGGATAAAGATTTTCATACAAACTGATCTGATCTCATTTGAGATGTAGTGTGCATGTGTGAAGTTTTCTCTGAAATGGGACCATCTGCTCGTCAATCGAAAAATTTGTGTCTCTTGAAGGGAGAGGTAGGTGGTTCGGGGCCAGTCAGTAATTATTTGGGTTCACCCTAGTGAGTTATTTTTCGTTTTTTCTGTGGAGGCTTCGTCATTGTCATGAGACTTCATCGTCTTATCTATTTAGTAAAAAAATCAAGCTTTTATCAGACAGCTAATCAGTTTTATTTACACAACTGCAAAAGTTATAAAAATTGTTGTTTAAATATGTTCTAAACAAAAGAAGACGCCGTGGAAGAGGCAAGTTATGAAAGGTCTAAGCTGGATGATTTAAAAATGTAGTGTAAGCACTATGGGAAATAAAAATAACAGTTTGTTCCATTTACATATGTTGCCTGTCGCAGCAACTTTTCTCTCTGTAGATCAAGTTGAACGAAATGGAAGCTTTTCATTTTATTATATTGCATAATCACCCTGTATTCAGGAGCAGGGACTAAAGAAATAATATTTTCTTTCTTCAGGGACTAAACACTTACAAATTATACCCAGGACGTCAATAGTTTATTTATAACACTGTAAATTATATCAAATTTACTCAAAACATCGAAGAATATAATTTTTTATTATCCGTTTGCCATTAGATTCTGGTATTGAATGTATGCAGCAATTCCCTTTGACTGTTAACCTCAAGTCTGTCAGAATCTTGTGACTTCAAACACGAGAGACCTGAACCTATTCTCTGCCAAGTGGGTCTATGGTTGTGTCATTATGCAGTAAGCTACATTAAAATTGTGGTGAATTTTTCACATTGTTTTGGTAAATCTATCCTGTTTCGTCTCACGGATGGGGGGTTGTGTTGAACATTTCATGGAATATTTCGGCGAGTGGAAGGGGGTCAAGGGGATTTCTGTTTTTAGTGTGTTTCGTCTGAGAGGGTTGAAATTATTTACCACATTTTTAAGTTAACACACTGGCTAAAATTAGAAAATGTTGATTAGTAAAGCAACAACAGTAGGGTTGATCGTTCTTTATTAGAAAACTATTAGGAATGAGCCAATTTGGCAGAATTTTCTAAAACCAAGTATTGCTTCCTAGTAAGCTTCACCTTTATTATGGATATAGATGGCGTATATGTATAACATTTTAAAAACAACAGAACTTAGTCGAATTATTATGTGAAAATGGTTCAAGTATATTGCAAAGACCTTAAATATCGCGGTAGTCTGGTGACCAAGAGGGCCCTTGCTTGGAGCCCTCTCCTCTTGTAACATAGATTGTAGTTCAAAGTAGTACTTTACTTTGCTAGGTTGTTGACTATTACTTGAAATTCCAGATGGACTGATATTTGTCAAAGACAATTGAAAAGTCCAGAATATTTGCTATGAAATGGAATTTTAGGTTTCTGGGGGGAAGCGGCCATTCAAGGTCTAATTTTGACTATTTATCCATTATAAAAAACTTATTATGTCAGTAATAATACGTCAATTTCCTTTATTTTTCTTGTGTCATAAAACATCAGTTTTTCTTTTTTTTATTTCTTTTTTTTGTTGAATTTTTATAGCCTTAATTTTTATTGTATTTGAAGCAGTCAAAAAGCAACGTGGAATTAAAACACTGTAATTGATTACGCTGTGTAAAAAGAAAGAAAAAGGATGCTACTTTATTTAAACACAAATTTTTATAAAGTACATTTAAAACTTGAAATTCGATCTAAGAAGAAAGTGTTTTTTTCTTGAAATGTCAATTACAAAAGACACTAGATATTGCAATTTTCTTTCAAAAGAGCCCTTAAACAGCTCTCTATGCCGTTCTAGTGTCCTGCTAGCGGTGAAGAAAACAAAAACAAATAAGCCAAGAATAAATAAGAGGACACATTAGTGCTACCCATGCAAAAAAAGTGATTTTCCTTATCCTTCAATGTGTCGAGCTGTAACTTTCCTCTGTTGGTTTTCGACAATGGCGATTTCAATGGTGTAATTTTCATGTCGACCCAACACCATTTTTGAGGGTAATTGACTGT